>NW_010551064.1:0-29010 GCF_000687285.1 Phaethon lepturus | reverse complement strand
CAGCAGGAAGGTTATTGCTTAGTTAATGCAATCTCCCTGCATGGCAAATGCATCCAGAAAGCAATAGAAATGCCTTTCCTTTAAAACCATGATCTCCTTTCACCAGCGTAATAAAATATTTTATCTAACAGGAGGGGCTGTTGACCTGGAGTTTTCTAGCATTGCTATTTGTATCTGAAATTTCTGGGGTTCATTTCTTGTTTGCATGAGTTTAGAACTCACTGAAATTCTGATTTAAGTTTTAAAACTGGAGTAAACTGAGTGCAAGGTAAATTCTTTCCAATTTAGTATATGCATACTTAGAGTTGAGAAGAATTTTAGAAACATTACTTCTATTTTATTTCTTTTAAAACCTAACGTTTGCCAGTTGATCCACTTTACTGAAGATGCTTCGGTCATGACGCACAGGATAGGTGTATGGTTATATAACGCTGGCAAACTGCAAAAAGAATATATAATGCAAGTGAAACTATTAATGTAAGCGAGAGGGTCATATTGCCTTAATTTTATTTGAATTTAGAGAAAATACTCATGTTGGCACATTTACGAAATACACTGTATGGTTGTTTAGAACCACCAGAAAGCATTTTGAGGTTTGGGGGCTTTAGGGTTTTTTGTTTACTTGGGGCTTTTTTGTGTGTGGGGAGCAGTTCCTGCTTGAAAGGCAAGACATCGATTGCTGGGAATGCTTTTAGTTGTAGTGAAAGACTTACGTGCTTGTGGCATAGCATGAAAGTGCTGTGTACTGAGTTGATTATCACTACTTGTCACCATATTTTGTGATTTATGTCCAAGTACAAAAATACAGATGTTCATATTAAGCTTAATTTCTGATCGAGAGCGAACCAAGAACTTTTTTTTTCCAGTGGACTTGAGTGTTTCTGCCACTCTGATGGCTTGGGGTTTACACTTCATAAAATATTTTGGTAATACAGAGTTTTCTTGCTTTTCTTGTAGTTTTGTTTTTAAAAACCCAAACACATCATACAGAGATACCCCTCCAACCTTTTTCGAATTGCATTGCCTTCTAAAAAACAGTTGCTGCGTCCATGTAATTCAACTTGTGTCTTCAATGCACAGATACTGTCCTAGCTTCCCAGAGTACTGTTCAATTCATAGCACTTGAAGAAGTGGTACAAGAGTGTACTGGGTAAAGTAATTCACTGGTAGGCACAAAAGGACAGTTGTGCTGTAACAGCTCAACAGGGATAATTATCAGGCCCTTAATTACTTCTGTATAGGTTTTCTGAGGGTGGATAGAACAAAAAGCTTAAGTGCCTAAAATTAAGGTACAAATGGTCATTTGTGTTGCATCATTTAATTTAGTAGCTTGACTTTTTAGGGTTGCAGCAGTTTGCAATGGAATCTAAGTTCTGGTTTATGTTTTATTTACATGTGTAGCTACAGCTTTAGATGTATTAGCCTTTTAAAAAGGCTTTGCCTATAGTGGCTAAACTTTTAATTTATTCCATTTTCTATAATGACATTCAACATTTTACACCCTCAGAGTATTTTATTAAGGATTTGCAGCTACATATACAATGGCTAGCTCCAATTTCGTTGTTCTTCACTTGCTGGTTATGAACTCAAAAGCAGAAAGTACTGTCCGCTATAATATGATGATAGTTCTCTCGCTGACCCATCTAGTGCTTCTGAGCTCCTTAGATACACTGCCTTTCACAATTTAAAAAACAAAATCCTTCGCCTTTATCACAGAACACTTTATTTACAGCTGTCAGGCCATGTTGTCGGCAATACTGATAGCACCCAAGTGCAGATGCTTACCTTAGCCTTCCAAGTTAGCTGGCATCCCTTCAGTCACATTGAATTAAGAGAAAGTCTGAGAAGGTGATACAGGATAGGAAAATGGATGATCTCAACAATCCTCTCATCCATCTCTTAAAAGATCTTAGTAGGCTGTGTGGCTACAATACATCCGGAATTGCGGTTGCAAATCGTATCAGTGATGGGGTGAAAGATCTGTGAAATTCAGGTCTTATGAAACAGCAGTGAGGGGACAGCAGCATTAGTCAAAGTTTGGATGATGGGGTGATGCAAGAATGATGAGGTATGTACCAGGTTTTGAATAAATGTCTTGGCTACTGTGAGAAATGGCCGAAAAATAACGAGCCTAGCAGGTCCTCAGAGCTTAGTGGTGAACACGAGGATCTTCCAGCAGTGTGAGCAGCAGATCTAATCACTTTGAGTGGACATTTGGGTGCTGTTGACAGAGCTAGGCAGCAAGCATTCTTATCTGGAAAATGTTGACTTCTAAATAGTGATTACTGTACTAATAATTGAAAGATGAAAATGTAGCGACATAGACATCCCTGCATCCCTCTAGTATAGCCCAAGCTCTGAATGTCTGTAAGTCCTGATTTTATTTCTTTCTGGACACAGTGACATTGGAATTGGCCAGTCTCAGGACGACAGCATTGTCGGACTGAGGCAAACAAAGCACATTCCTCCTGCTTTACCTGTCAGCGGAACCCTGTCATCCAGTAATCCCGACCTACTGCAGTCTCATCACCGCATCCTAGACTTCAATACTACTCCAGGTAAGGATCCTTTGTTGTTGTTGTTCTTAACCTCATAATTTCCTTTCTTTGATCTCCTTTTTATTTTCCGGACTTAGATGCATAAAGTCTAAAGATGCATATGAATTTTTATTATGCTGTCACCCACGGATTCGCCACATATTAATGCATTAGGATTTATTACATTTGCTCCAATATGCTTGACCCAAATGTATTAGAGGTCTGTTTTTCCAAGCATGTTGAATACAGAGTGCCTCTTACTGATTGAATACTCTTGGCCAGTGAAAACTCATTTTACTTGGTATTTTATAATTTTCCCTCATAGATCAGTCTTTACAAGACTGCAGTATTTTCAAATAGCACAGTAGATCATTATCTTACAGTAAAGTGAAAGGGCATTGGACTGGGACACAGGACATGTGCTTCTGTCTTTTTCTGAACAGACTTTTATAATCTTGTACTACATCTGTAAGGGACAGAGTTTCAAAGTTCCCTGTTAGTTACCCTGCCCTACAGCTGTGTGCCGAATTCTTTGTATACGAAGTGATTTGAAGTCCGTTCTCAAATAGGTTACCTATTTGGCGCCACGTTGGGCGCCAAAAAGGACTGTCGTGGTTTAGCCCCAGCCGGCAACTAAGCACCACGCAGCCGCTCGCTCACTCCCCCTCCCGCAGTGGGACGGGGAAGAGAATTGGGAAAAAACTCGTGGGTTGAGATAAACACGGTTTAATAGGACAGGAAAAAAAAAAAAAAGGAAACAACAATGATAATACCAACACAGGAATGTACAAGAACAAGTGATGCCCAATACAGCAATTGCTCACCACCCCGTGATCGACAGCCCGTCCCCGAGCAGCGATTTCCGCCCCCCGGCCAACTCCAGTTTATGTACTGGGCATGACGTCGTATGGTAGGGAATATCTCTTTGGCCAGTCTGGATCAGCTGTCCCGGCTGTGTCCCCTCCCAGCTCCCCGTGCACCCCCAGCCTGCTCGCTGCAGGCCAGCACAAGAAGCTGGACTGTCCTTGGCTGCTCAGCAGCAACCCAAAACATCAGCACACTATCAACAGCTTCTCATCCCAAACCCAAAACACAGTCCCGCACCAGCCTCTGCGAAGAAAACCAGCTCCATCCTGGCTGAAACCAGGACAGTAACAAATGAACACGTTTAGCAGAGAGGAGCAAAGCATGGGGGTGAGTAAGGGAGAAAAAGGAGAAAAATATGAGAAACCCGAGAGCCTTATCTTACAAGAAGGGTTTAGCCAGAGCTCTTGGTGGGGTTGGGATTTGGGCTCTTATCTGGCTGCAGGAAGGTTCTTAGCAGGAGACCTTCTCCGAGTTCAGTATCCAAATATTTGCTATTAAAACATAGCTGCTGGAGGAGGATATAGTGACAGTAGCTGTGCAGGCAGTTGGTTATTTTAGTCTAATCTTTAGAGTATTTCTTAAAAGTAGAACTGAAAATTCAGTGCCCTTCTAAGCCTGAGGGATTTCAAACCTTAGCTAAAGGGATGGTGCTTAAACATCAGCCTTACATACTGGCCAAGGTGGTGCAATCATCGCACTTGAAGTGATGCTCAGTATCACAGTTTCATCTCAGGTTTTTAGGGCTAGAAAAGACTACAAGAAGGTGGTGTGTGATTTTTGTCCCAGTGTCTAAGATTGCTCGTGAGAGAGTGGGAAAATTGTTTGTTTTTTTTTTTTTTATCTAACAACGAGTTTCTAAAACTTTGAAGATATTCTTTATCAATAAGAGCCTAACTTACCATCAGCACTTTTTTTATAAATGGGTGAAGATTCCATTCTCCAGCTTACCGTTTACCTAGACCAGACAGTTCTAGGTAATTAATGTGCCCCTAATACCGAGCACAGCAACTGGTTAACTTCCAGAACTGTGGGCATCACGGTCTCACACAGCTCAGACAAACTCCGTTAATTGAGAAGGAAAGCCATTACAGGTTCGAAGATCCTTCAATCACAGATGGAGTTCAGAGAAGTTTAATAAATGAGTAATGTTCTACTGTTTGCCTTCTGCTTTGACGAAAGGAGATAAATAATGATGTAATGCCATTACTTCAGCGTTATAGCAGCTTTTCGATGATCTTTATAGAAAATGTATTAAGTAATCAGTGCTTTCTCATTTAAAAAAAAAAAAAGCTTCTTTTTTTTCTTTGCTTAAAATTAGACCAAATGTCCACACACTGAATATTTTTGAAGTAATTCACAGGTAAAATTTTTCCTTGTGTGGGAAGGAGAGGAAAGAGGGACTGAAATAAAAAACGTATACCTTAAGGGCTTTAGGGATGGTTGCATTGTAGATAGAATAGTTGAATTATACCTCTGTATACTTTAAGACTTGGGAAAAATTAAAGCCTTCAATTTAAATTTCTTTTATTACCTTGGACTAAATTAAAGATGGAGATGGAGGCAGCTTGCAAGAAATTGAATGCACTGGAGAAGAAAGAGAAAAGTGGTAGAACAGCCATCCTTTGAGGCTTTGGGGAATACGCCTCAGGATAGAAAATAAAGCAACTTGCTGTTTAGCGAGGGTAGTCTTTGAGAAGAAAATGAGAACAGCTTGAAATCTGCAAGGAGTCATTTTAGTTTCTCTTCTGATTTGCTCAGGCTTTTTCAAATATACTTTCTAAAGTTTATTTTTAAATGTTCAAATAGTCAATAGCACTTTGATTTCTCTTCTCTTGTGCTGCCTTTGCTATTCGATAGCAAGTCAAAATAACATAGTAATGATGAGCTGCCAGTCACTGGTACTTCTTTTTTCCCCACACAAGCTTTCTAAGGGACTAGATTCCTGTCATATAGCACTGCATTCTTCAGCCTGCCACTCCAGTTTCCTTTTCTGAAAAGGAGTGAAGGCGGGTGATTACAGTTCTCTTCAAGTGCTGTTTTATTTAAAAATTGTTGTGCTGAATTACTTGCTACCATTGCTATAGCTGTAATCATTTCAATTGCTGGCGGGCTTTTCCGTATTGTGTATAACGCTTTTGCTGCCAGCTCTGATAGGTGTGCAGCCTGAGAAAGTGGATGGTAAAATGCAGTGCAAAGGCGATACTTTTCCATTCGCCGTTCTCTGCACTTCTTCATGTTGACTTCAGTGATCCAAGCAGAGCAGGTTATTTTCTCCTTGCAAAAACCACTTGTTTCTTGGGAGCGTTAAACATAGTTCCCACCTTGGTGGCGTTTACAGTAGCTTCCCGCCTTCACAGCGTTTCTTTGAGTGGCAAGTATTTCTGTAGCAGGAAGAGGCATCGTGATCTAGAGAGTGGTCTGGCTTTTAATGACGTCTCTGAAAGGCTGGGTCTTTGGCACCTGTCTTCCTCGAGATGTCAAAACATGTAGTAATTATTTCAGGCACTGCTCTGTATCCCTCTTCAACTAATTACTGAAGGAAGACGGGTCAATATTGGGTTGGTGATAAAGGGCAGAACTGGCTTGCCAGTTACAACATATTTGTACATTTGACTCAAGTACTTAGAAGGGGCTGTGCTGAGACCTGTTTATGTGTAACTGATGATGTAATCACTCCATTCTCATGTGTTTCAGTATGAGAGCTTCTCAAGCTGCAAAAAGACCACTGTGAGCTTAAAAGTTATAACATCTATGCAAGTAAAAGGGCTTAGTTGCATGAAATTTATAAACTAATACATTTAAGCTTAAACAGCCTTTGTGGCATGTAAATCAACTCATATCAGAGAGATTTATCTTAATGCTTTCTGAATGATTATTTTGCAGACATGCAGCAGCAGTGGGAAGACACTAATTTTTCTTCTTTTGTCACAAGATTTCTGTTGCTGAATAGACCTTTCTGTAGTAACTTGAATACACATTATGCACATTCAGGTCTTGCCAAAAAAGATTGTGGTTGTACCAAAGTGAATGTTTTCATCTGGCAGCTGTTTTTTTCAGGGTTGGTTTTGTTTTTTTAATGATGATCATTTTTTGGCTGTAGATTCAGAAGGCTTTCTATTATTATCTATTTTCTTGTTTGTATGACCGTTACGATCTAAAAAAAAATTTTTTTAAGAAAATAAATTTTTAAAAAACATATTAAAGAAAGAATAATGACTAGATGTCATGCCACGCACAAACACAAAAAATTATTTGTAAGAGAGGGAAGAAATCAAATTAATTGAAAGTACTTGTCAGTTAAAAATACCTTATGTTAAAAATCCAGTGGTGGAAAGCTGTACAATTTTAGGTTGTTTTTTTTTTTTCTTTTTATAATACAATGATAACAATCAAATGTCAGTTGATTAATGGGTCTAGATTTTAATACATTAATGGAAATACGTACGGATTTGGTATTTCCACATAGCTTATGGAACTACCAAATCCAACATTTGGAGGTAGGCTGGTAATTTTCCAGATTTCCTGAAAACAGCCGCCGTGTAGGCGTTCACTGTAAGTTTTCTGTCATCAGTCACTGGAAACAATACTATATTTAGAAGTCAAATGTTTGTGTTTTTCTATCTCTGTCTGCTTTATTTCTTAATTACCAAAACACAGAGAAATAAAGAGCAAGTTTCTAGTCTGTTACTTACACATTTATTATTATGATTTAAATGTGTCAAGGATAGAGTATTTTTGATAATTAAGTACTTGGATGCATTAATACTACTGCAGTTTATTTGTGTATGCATGCATGCTGGCCATTATACATGCATATTCCTAGATACTTATATGTACATGTCTTCCCTTGGTGGCACTACGGTTGAGCGTCAGGCTTAGGTAAATGAGTCCATTTCCTTAAAAACATCCTTAGGAAGATTGACACTCCTATCACCTAATTTTCTTAAACTTCTCATATGTCAGTGTATAGCGTAGTGTTTTTGAGTGCCTTTGATTTTTCTTAGATCTCAATGGAATTTACCAGATTCAACACTTGTGAAAATGAGACTGCTCATTAGTTTGTCCAAACTTCAGAAATGTTAGCATATATTTTTGTGGCTTGCCCCATCAATAGCCTAGCTAACTTCTTTTCCTGCTTGTTAATAGAACTAGTCTTTAATTTAAAAATAAAATAAAATAAACAAAAAACCACAACAAAACACCTGTTTTGTAAGGAGGAGAGAGGTGAAACGATACTGAAATAAAAAATTATAGCACTAGTAATTAGACTCAATGTAACTGATATTGTTGCTTGCTCTTACACCTTTTTTTTTTTTTGCTTTACTGAAGTGCATACCATGCATGTAATTTTTTTTTTTTCTCCAGACTTACCAGATCAAGTTCTGAGGGTTTTCAAGGCAGATCAGCAAAGTCGCTACATCATGATCAGTAAGGACACAACAGCAAAGGAAGTGGTCATCCAGGCTATCAGGGAATTTGCTCTCACTGCAACCCCTGATGCATATTCACTATGTGAAGTCTCTGTCACACCTGAGGGTGTCATCAAGCAAAGGAGGCTTCCTGATCAGTTATCCAAGCTTGCTGACAGGATACAGCTGAGTGGCAGGTGAGACCGGGGGCTGTGAGCTAAAGCTGATGATACTAGTTTATTAAGTCAAAATCCTGTTAATAGGAGAGTTATTTAATTATTGATGTTCTATTTCTTTGTAAGAAATTGCTCCTTATGCAACTTTGAATTAATATCTAGGCCTGGTGAAATTCAATTTATTCTACAAATCCAGCTGGATCATTACTGTAACTGTCACTAATATTTGAGTATATTCTATCCAGTGTCTTTTTGAATTTTGTTTTTACAGGTATTACCTGAAGAACAACATGGAAACAGAAACTCTTTGTTCAGATGAAGATGCTCAAGAGTTACTAAGGGAAAGTCAAATTTCCCTACTACAGCTCAGTACTGTTGAGGTGGCTACCCAACTCTCCATGAGAAACTTTGAGCTATTCCGTAATATTGAACCCACAGAATACATAGATGACTTGTTTAAACTCAAATCAAAAACAGGTTGCACTAATCTAAAAAAGTTTGAAGAGGTGATAAATCAAGAAACATTCTGGGTGGCTTCTGAGATTCTAAGAGAAACCAACCAGCTGAAAAGGATGAAGATCATTAAGCATTTCATTAAGATAGCACTACACTGCAGAGAATGCAAGAACTTCAACTCGATGTTTGCCATCATTAGGTATTGTGCCTTTAATTTTACTTCTAAGTAAAAAGCAAAGTCTTACTTAAGTCAATCTAAAAAAAATGTATTTAACAGAGTAAACCAATTAATACTGCTAACATCAACACTTGGCAATCCAATAAGGAGGGCATTTTCTGGTAATCTGAACTTGACGTTGAAATATTTGCTGAAATATTATTTTGAATGTTACTATTATGTACTTATTGCTTGAGACAGTGAGGCAAGAGACATTGGTGAACATGGCACTAGAGAAACTACTGCACTTATTTAAAAATAAAGGCCAAAAGAAACAGCAGTTATATGAAGAAAAATAACATTGTCATAAATGAATGTGTTAATTTCCCAAGGGGAGCTCATCATTTTATATATAGATCCCAGTATCTTGAATTCATTGAGCCATGATATGTTGCTTTGGCTTTCTTTGCATCAGCAGTTTCTTGGATGGAACTCTGATAATGGTCAATAGCGGGCTACAATGCCATATAATAAGCTGTAAATTAAGATCTTTTAATAAGAATAAAAAAAGTACTAGGATTCTCAGACAGAAAATCTTTCTTAGTTTTGGAATGCAAAGGAGGAAAGGAAACTCTAATGTGTGTGTTCATACACATTTTTTAAAACATTCACTTTTCCTTGAGAGTCTCCCAAGTTAAGCAAAAAGAACCTAACAACAACAACAAAAAATCCCTAAATATTGTTGCTTATGAAAAAGCTTGAGTAAGTTGCATTAAAATGACAATTTTATCACTGTGTCTGGCAAAAGCCCTTGTCATATTCAGTCAGCAGATTGAATGGGACACTTTCTGATGAAGACCACTGGTTTTGAATACCATTCAATCAAACGTGGCAAGTTCCAGAGTCAAGGAGCCATGTTGATAATCAGTCAGCATCTCTGAGACATAAAAATCTGGAGATTTAGCTCAGCTATTTCAGCTGATCTCAATGAGAAATAAAAGCAGCCTGCCTGCCAGCAAAACTTGAGTGAAGGAAAGATTCTAGATACCAAACTATCCCATAGGGAGAAATGAATAGCAAGACAAGCAATGCCATTAAAGGAAAAAAAAATGGGTTTTGTACCACCTACAGCTTCAGAATAACCTCAAATATATAGTATGTTATAACACTTTGATCTAGAAACAGCAAAGTCAGGTGGATTATTGCAGCAAGAAGGTGGGTCACTGTGCTGTCACTGCCTACCATTATGTACGTGGAAGATGGTTTTTCTTCCAGTCTGGGAATCTGGAAATAAAGGGTGATCCTAAGGTACTCCTAGATTATTATAATGTTATCAATTCAGACACTATTCCAAAGTAATAAAAGTACATACTCTCTGTAAGTTTTAAGTACTCATCCAAGTGTAACCTTTATCTGTTTACATCATGCAGGTACCTCCAGTTTTTATGGTTTCTACAAAAATTATCTTAATTGTTCTGTAATACGCACTGGCAAAAGGAAATTTTCACTTTCTGTTACTTTATTGACAGCTATTCTGGCTATGTGGTGTTTCTCCCATACAAAATTTAACATGGTCTTTTCTAGGATTTTTTGTTTCTTTCTATTGTTCTTGAACTTTTTTGCACTTTCTTTGTTTGTTTCAAGTGGCCTGAATTTGGCACCAGTTGCAAGGCTCCGAACTACTTGGGAAAAGCTTCCAAGCAAGTACGAAAAACTGTTTCAAGATCTGCAGGACTTGTTTGATCCATCTAGGAACATGGCAAAATATCGTAATGTCCTTAACAGCCAAAACCTACAGCCTCCCATTATCCCCCTGTTTCCTGTTATCAAAAAAGACCTTACATTCCTCCATGAAGGTAAAAGCAGAAGTACATCATCTTTTACTAGCTAAGGAAAACTAACTTTGACACCCAATAACTGATGTTAATTGTTGCTTGTAGGAAATGATTCAAAAGTGGAGGGCTTGGTCAATTTTGAGAAGCTGAGAATGATTGCGAAGGAGATACGCCATGTTGGTCGCATGGCATCTGTAAACATGGATCCTGCTTTAATGTTTAGAACGAGGTAAGTGTGTTGTATTGGGCAGAGCTTTTCCCAGCTGAGAGAAGGCTAGGTCAGCAGGAGGTGCTTTCCAAGTGCCCCTTGTTCTGTTGGAGCAGTATGAGTTTTTTGTTTGTTCTTAATGATTTACCAAATTTATGTGGTGTTCTAACACTGGGGAAATCATTACATTTTGTGTTTATCAATATATATTAAAATGTTTTATATTATACCTTAGCTGCCAGTTACTTCACAAAAATGAGATTCCATTAGTGGGAGGGAAGGGGGGATACTGGCTTGAACACACATGTATTAGTCTGTTTGAAACATTGAGGTGTGCTGGCCTTGTAATTTTGATTTAGTAGGAGTGGGAAGGTATCTGAAGCAGTGTCAGCTAGTAGCGTTAGAGAACGTGGAGTGAATGCTCTTTGGCTTCATGTTAGACCAGCTTATTGCCTACTCTTTTTCTTAATTTGAGCTAGAAGAATTTGTAGTATCTGACTGTATGCCTGAGTCAAGGCTCTTTTTAATGTTTGTGGGCTTCCAGAACTGCTTGTCCTGAGGTCTGGTCTTTTTCTTTCTGAGCTTGTGATCTTTCTCTGTCTCTTCTTAAACCCATGCTTTACTCTTCCTGGCTCTCACTTGCAGGAAGAAGAAATGGAGGAGCTTGGGGTAAGTGGTGGAGACAACACTCACAGACATTCATTCTTCACTTACCATTTGCATTGTTTCCTACTTGCTATCTTTAATTTTCTGGTGCTTTGACACTTTTTTTATTTTTGTTAACCATTTTTTACTGACGATACATTTTAATCCAGGAGTGCTTTTGCTTTTGAGGTTAATACACAAAAGTTGTAAATTATTTATAAGTGGTTGTAGATAGGAGTGGGGTGTTCTCCCCCACCTCCAGTTTAAATTGCCAAAGGAAGTGACTTTCAGTAAAAGAGAAATTATAAAATGGCAAGGTTGCAACAGCTGAAAATTGCTGTTAACTTTCTTATGCCTAATAAGCAATTATCACAATTAAATACAAAAGTTAAAACTTACAGACTTACGGTATTTTCGTATTACAATTCAGCCATCATTTTTACTCTTAGCAATTCAGGAACAATGCATAACTTTGATATAGGCATACATACATTGAAATGTGCATGACATTTATTTCATCATGAACTAGCTGATCATTTTATTTAACAAAAAGCTGTCTTGAACCTAGCAAGTTACAAGGAAGTTCTATTCTGTAAAACTCAGCTGTACATTTTCTATACGGTCTGATTTAAAAGTTATTTAGAGAGCTTTCAAAATGCCTTCTCTATATGTACTTAAATTTGAACCTCAACTGTAGTCTTCTGTCAGCATTGCCTTACTGCATGAGCTTTTCCTAATGCTCCAATCTGCTCAGTAGCTGGCTTACGTGAGAGAGCTAGCTTGAATGCCTTTCTAGATGTGTGAAGTGATATTGCCTAGTTGGAGCAGAATAGGTTAAAATATTTGTTTAATTAAAATAGTGCCTGTAACCAAGTAGAAAGATTTCCTGACCCTCATCTTTCTATCTGTTATAGCTGTTTGACTTACTGGAATGAGGCATGTAAGCTTTGACCATAGACTGACATTCATGCAATCTTTCGCATGTTTCATGTTTATCAAGTGATGCTCTGTTGGACTAAGTCATACTTTTCCCCTCTTTCCTCCTCCTCCTGCCCCCTCTTCACTCCAGGTCTCTCAGCCAGGGCAGTACAAATGCAGCTGTGCTGGATGTTGCGCAAACGGGGGGTCATAAAAAGCGGGTCCGTCGCAGCTCCTTCCTTAATGCTAAAAAACTGTATGAAGATGCTCAGATGGCACGGAAAGTAAAGCAGTATCTCTCAAACTTGGATCTGGAAATGGATGAAGAGAGCCTCCAGACACTGTCTCTGCAGTGTGAGCCAGCCACCAACACATGTGAGCATTGCCATTTGTCATGGATTTTAAGGAAGCTATTAGATATACCTCTATGTTTCTTCTCCAAGGAAGTAACTGAGAACAGTAACTAGACAATGAGGTGGAAAATGAGGTTTCTAATAATTTGCAAGTACTGAACTTCTATGAATCTTAAGGAAATCGTCTTGCAGATTAACAATATAGAAAGAGAGCATTTACATTGGAGATAAGGCTTTTCAGATAATGTCATGCCAAAGGGCACAACGGTTCTTTAGATTTACCTGTACAAAGGATATGGGGGAGCCAAAAGTTTCTCTGCAGTTCTCGCATACTCGGGCCGTTGGTGTGAATAGGGTTGGTCATCCTGGATATCCTGGCCCGGAGAGGGAAAAGGGGATTTCTTTATGTCCAGGTGTTTCAGAGGCACCTGGAGGGCTGTAGCTGGTTGCAGTGGAGGGGGACCTTATCCTGGAAATTGGTTTCCTTATGATTTGAGGGTAGAAAATAGTAATTATATATCCATTCTAAACCAATTGTAGTTCTTATGATAGCCCAGTATAACTTCTGGTCATGTTTTTGGTAAGTATAACTTGCAAAACTTCTATTTTGAGAAAGAGCGTAAGGGTACTTTGGTAACACACATATTTTAAATGGAGTTAAATCTCCCCCTCTTTTCCTCTTTATCTTTTCTCTCTACATGTGTCCTACTGCATTCATTGTACAAGTATTTGAGCACCTTTTAATTATTAATTGGAGGGCTTTGCATACTCAGATAAAAACTCCCACAATATTTTTAGCCAGTAGTCATTCTATGCTGTCTCCGTTTTCTTGCAAAGTGCCGAAGAATACAGGAGACAAGCGATCTGGAAAATCTGAAACGTCACCGGTGGCTCCCCGGGCAGGCATCCAGCAGAAAGTGCAGCAGCAGCAACAGCAACATAAAGTAAACCAAGCATTGCAGGTCCCTGCTGTATCTCTTTATCCCTCTCGCAAGAAAGTGCCAGTCAAAGATCTCCCACCATTCGGTAAGTGGAACAGAGAAGAGTTTGGTTTAATACTCTGGAGTTTGTTTGCTCATGTTAGGGAGACATGTTTAATCAAATGAGATTCAGACCTCTATTTCTAGAGAATTCTAGAAATCTTAATTGCATATAATCTATATGCAGATTATACCAGCTCATGCAGTGTGTGTGCATAATTATCATCTTTAGAAATGGAAAGAAAGAAATCTAGGAAAGCATCCTGTCAATTTAATCAGTATAAGTATTTACATGTTGCTAGCAGCTGGAAAGAATTGAACGTTTCTGACCATCTGCCCTTGGATCGTGGCTTAACTTTTCCAAAGGGGTTAGTGACTTGGGAGTTTTTGAGTGACCCGTCTGAGATGCCTCAGTAGTTTTGGTGTGGAGAGTTTTTTTTCAAAAGTTGGACATTTAGTGTGAAATTCAGGCCTGCTCGAACTGGTAGTCCTGTTAGAAATGTAGGCTTGAAGTTTCACACTGAGAATTATCACTTCGACCTCTGCTCCCTAGTGCTTTTTTTTTTGTTGTTACTCAGTCGTTACTGCCTACATGTTGCTCAAAGATACCGGACTATAGGAATTTCTTCTCATTTCCAAATCAGTGCCCCAGCATGTGTACATAACATATATGCATTATTAAAGAACGTCTTACATATCACTTAAAATACAGTAATACTCCTAAATAAGTATATATAGTATAAATGGACCTTCCTGTTAGGTGATGATAATTTCACAAGAGCTTAATTCTGATTTCACTTTTTATTAGTTTTACTTGTGTACTGCTTAGGCTGCTAGAGAGCTCAGAAATATGAGCAAGAAACAATTCTATCTTCAGCTAGTTCTTGTTGATTTTGCCATTAAATTTTAATCTTAAAAAGGACTTTGAAGCGCCATAGACTGCATTTTTTGCTCATGGTGGGAAAGTTTCTGAAAACTGATTAGGTTATGTTGATGAAGCAACTGTAAATTATTGATAGCAGCATTGTGATTCAACAGATCAAAGATAAATTCTGTAGAATGCTTGAAAATTACCTTTACCACAAACATTGGCAAAACTGTCAGAGAAGCTCCATTTTCATTTCTAAGACTATCCCAAGGTAGATTTTTGAGGGGAGGGGAAGAGAAAGATGGATAAATGTTGCCTAAGAAAAGCAATTCTTGATGCCCTAGATCTTTACATCATACATCATCTTCAGGATGTTGTTACTCTTTAGTTTCCCAAAATAAGCTGGTGCGGAGATAGTTCTTAAAAATGAAATGGAGAAAGGCAGCTGCAGGATGGCCTTGTTTTGTAAGCCTAATATTATTTATCCTCTTTCCAGCTTGCTTTGACCTGCTAGGCTAGTCTGAATAGAAGAGAAACAGGAGAACAGTTTCAATTCTTACTGCATAAACCTTCACTAACCAATGAGATTTGTGTGTGTTTGTATTCAACATAACTTTAGTTCAGATTTCTCAGTAACCATTACTATGCATATCCTTGATTTATATATTGTATAGGTAATATTCTGCAACACCAAGTCTGCGTTGTGTTTGCTGTAACAAAGTATTTATTTTAGGTGGCCAAAACGAAATACCAGCTTCACGAATATGCAGAAATAAAACACTGCATTTTAAACAGGAGTACGTTTAAACTTTTTGCTTCCTTTAAACTAGTGTCAGAAACTCTCAAACGTATAGGGAAAAAAAGGTTTTTTTTCCTGTATGGTATCTGCTCTATAAATGCATTGTGAAACAGAAAGATGTATTTATACTGAACTTTACATCTATCGTCTTATTTAAAGGGATTAACTCCCCACAAGCTTTAAAGAAAATTCTTTCATTATCTGAAGAAGGAAGCTTGGACCGTCACAAGAAACAATCTGAAGACACAATATCAAGTGCATCTTCACAGCTGTCTTCTCCTCCCACTTCACCACAGAGCTCTCCACGGAAAGGTATTAGACTTGCAATATTTCTCATCCTGCTTCCTGAAGCTCATAGACTTTGGAAACTTCTGAGAGAGAATTTGGACACTCAGGTTAAATTACTGCTGTTCCTACTTGTGTCACACATGGTCAGGAGGGCAGGAAGTATAGTGCACAGTGGGAATGCCTGAAAGGACACCTGGGAACCTGATTTCAGGGATACCTGAAAGCCCTCTGGTTAGCAAAAGCCAGGAAAAATTACCTGATCTGATACAGGATTTGATGCAGAAGGTCACTCTCATTACAGCTGCTTCTGACAAAAATTATTCCCATCATCAGTGTTTCCTGCCAGTGGCAGGATGTGCAGATTGAAGCGTAAAATCTTTGTACAGCATTGAGCACATTAACCTATTATAGGAATCATTTGCTGTCTCATGCATCTGGATGGGATGAGACCTATGTATGACAGGCAGGCTTAAGATATTTGAGATTCAAATCACTAATATACAACGTTTTATTAGCAGTCTAATTAATTATTCAAACAATGTGTATGGATATTTGAGGAATAGTATTGTCCACTGGAGCTTTCTTGACTGAGTTAATTTTAAATGATTTCACAGAGTTATTTTTTAAAGTGAATTTAGAACTTTAAAAGGATTTTTTTTAAACCTGTTTGTTTTTTCATTGTACTTGTTCTGCTAATGAATTGACAAAAAGGAGAATGGAGGCATTTTCCTGTAGTTTAAATAAAAACCAGACCTTTTGGGAGTATGACAGCCTAGCTGCAACGCAGATAACTTCTAAATTATTGTCTTTTCAGAATATCATAAAAGTTCAGTTTAACTGTTAGATAATACAACATTATAGTAAAATATATATATTGCGGTTGAGTTCCCATCATAGAAGTTCAGAATGCTGAAGAGAAGAGTGTGGGAGACTTCCCAGTAGCAATAACTTCCCTTAAACTGCACAAGAATGGTAAGGATTTGAAACTTGTGTGGGTATCACTTTTTCTACTTTCTTATCAAATGGATAGCTAAGCCCTTTTCTTAACATGGTAGGTGGCAGTGCCGATCAGCTGAGACCTTATGGCTCCAGACTAATGCACCTAACCAGTTCCTCCTCTCCTCTTGGAAGTGAGAACAGTAACAAGAATAACAATTCACCAAGGACCTCCGGGATAGGTGGGGCTTATGGAAACAAAAAGGGAAAAAATAAGTCTAATTGTGTAAACAGAGATCTGAAAAGGGGAGAGATGAATATGGGAAGAAAGTACCAATGCCTATCCAGAATCTTCATCGAAGTGATATTTACACAGGTCAGATGGAGGAGGATGTTATGTAGAGAAGACTTAGGTTATCACCTCAAGTCTTTGTCATCATGATTTCTCCCAAATACTACATTAGCAAAGAGTCAGGCCTGTGCATTTCTTGAAAAAGGAATTGGGATTCTGTACTTGGCTTATAGTGGGAAAAGTACTTTAATTTTGCAAAAAGCAATTCATAAACATGATTATAATTTTTTTTTTAAATCTTTGATTTGATGGTGACGTGAAGCTAATGGTATGTCCTTTCAGACAAAAATGGCAGCATTAATTCCATGTTCTCAGCAAGTGAATAGGGATGGATCAGTTGAAGTCATCTTGACACATGTAGACTGAAAGCAAAAAATGAAAACTGCAGTTACTAGATGTGGATGTATGTTGTTTAATGATCTTTAACTTGTCTGGCAAGAACATTCAGCACAACTTCATTTAATACTAAAACGAAAGCTGAATTTGCTGATTTTTGCCTCTGTGACGTGGTTTGCAGATTTTACCTCAGTCTGGCAGTGTCAATACTACCTCCAAATTATGGTATAATTCTGGTAATATACGCTATTTGGAACGTAATTAGTTAGCCAAGTACTACAAAGAAAGCTTGAAAACCTGTCCCCCCCCTCCTCAGCTGCCAAGGTATGTAATAAGCAGTCGGGCCAGACATCTGTGCTTCATGATGTATCTGCTGTTCATCTCTGAAGTATAGCTTTGCAGAACAGAAAAACTGTGTGAGAGGGTCTCTTGCGTTACTTTTAAGCAGTAATCTTGTCCAGGGCATCTCTTTCATCCCAATCTTGGTGACAGTGTTTATGTCCAGGCAGTTTTTTGAGAAGTGAGATTTTTATAATGCAGGGATACAAGTATGATGATGCATTTGAGAATAATTTGGGGGAGGAGGGCAGACAAGAAGGAAGATGAGCAGTTGGTTTCTAAAGGAGTAGCGTGTGTTCCCACAATCTTAAATCTCTTTATTAAGAGGTAGAATATACAACGTTATATATGTATCTTGGTCTTTTTGCGATGCTACTTCTGTGAATAAAATGTAACCGTAGTTTTGATTTACTACAGCAGCAGCGGTAAATATTGCTGGCTGCCTGGCAATGACTGAGCAGGCTTCTTGGAGAGGCTGATTAACGTGACGTTCCCTTTGCAGGCTACACTTTGGCTCCTAGCGGCACGGTGGATAACTTTTCAGATTCTGGTCACAGCGAAATTTCTTCCAGATCTAGTATTGTCAGCAATTCCTCTTTTGACTCCATGCCAGTCTCCCTGCATGATGAGAGGAGACAGAGGCACTCTGTCAGCATCGTGGAGACAAATCTTGGTGTGGGAAGGATTGATAGAAGAATCATGATTGAACCAGATCAATACAGCTTAGGGTAGGATATTTATTTACACACTATATGAAAATATAATGTATGTGGCATGTATATTTGTTCGTGTAACTTTCCCTGTTATCTCTCAAATATTTTTTTTCTCCCCTGCTCTTAAAAAACACTATTTCGATGCTGATCATGCTCCATTTTCTGACAAGAAAAGCTTTTGCACTCCTGAGTGTGTGATGAGGTCTACAGCAGTAGGACTTTACCTCAGTAGACCTTATCATCTGAGAATTTAGTAGTGCTGTAGGTTATCCTCTTTATGGCAAACTAGTATCCTAGCCTGTTCTATAGATGGGGAATTAAATGAATTAGATGAGAAATTATTCATACAATTATTCAGTGATCAAGCTGGGGACAGAAATAGCTAGTAATTTTCCAGTCTGTTTCATAGAAAAGTGCATATTTATCAAACTCAAAAATATTTTACCCCAAATACCTCTTCTAGTCAACAATAATTGGAAGCTAAAATTCATATTAGGTTGCTGGTTTTCTAGGTAATTAACTTCTGCAATGGTGGGGAAGCTAGTGCTGTGAGGAGTTCTCTAAATCTCCAGTAGTCAGCCTTGGTCTGAAAGTAATTGGAGCTCTGGCTCCTATTTAGTCTCCACTTACTTCTCTGAGCTGTTATTTGGATGCTTCAGTCCTCTGAATGGGTTCAGGGCTTTTAATCCTGCAGGGTCTGTGGATGGCAGGCCTGTTCCAAAACTAGTATACTTCAGCTTTGGGAATCCCAGGCTATGCAAACTCTTCAGTCAGATGTCTTAAATATTTGGAAGTTCAGGGTTCCAGTCTGCATAGCAAGCCGCCCTGGAAGGACAAATCCCAGGAGCCCAGACGGCTGCTAAACAGAAGTGACACTTTGTCGGTTTCTCTGCTGCTATGTCAGTGATGGTGTCAGGCTTACTTAATCGCTGAAAGGCTACGGAAAACATACTTGCTGTATGAAGTAGCATGTGTTCCCAAAATTAAGGTTTAAATACATTTCCATTTGCAAGAAATGCTGAAAAGTTGGCGTTCCTAAGAATTTCCTAAGCAGGAAAAAAAATCTGAAAAGCTGAAACCTAAACCTGAATTTCAGCCACCTCTCGCTAAAACTCTGTTTCTGACTTTTGATCCTTTGCTTCACACGGCTGGAAAAAGCGGTAGAAACCCTATATATCAGTCTGTTCTCCTTTATATATGTCAGTGTGGTTTGCCTGTCTTGGAATCAAAGAATAGTTTGGGTTGGAAGGGACCTTTAAAGGTCTCAAAGGGCTCCTGTAAAGTTAAGATTTCACCTTTTGAAATGACTCCACTGAAGTGTTAAGTTTTGTCAGGATGCTTATCCAGTAATTATTTTGTTTGTTTGTTTTATTGAAGATGACCTTGAAAGGAAAGTGTTCTATTCTCAAAATTGAATTAGTCATTAATGCAAACAATACTTAACATAAGTTGCATCAAAACCTTCGATCATAGGATCATAGAATGGTTTGGGTTGGAAGGGACCTTTTAAAAGTCATCTAGTCCAATGCCTGCCCCCGCCCCCAATATGTTTGCTTTTCTCTTGACTGTTGAGCTCTTTATGTGTAAGTGACCTCCAATTCCAACACTGGATTTCTTCTTTTTTTTTTTTCTTCCCCCTCTTCAATGTGCATCTAGCTCATACGCACCACTCTCAGAGACCAGAGGCCTGTATGCTGGAGCAACTGTCCTTTCTTCTCCTAGTACAGAAGAACTGTCACAGGATCAGGGGGACAGAGCTTCGCTCGATGCAGCTGACAGTGGCCGTGGTAGCTGGACTTCTTGTTCAAGTGGTTCTCATGACAACATACAAACAATACAGCACCAGAGAAGCTGGGAGACTCTGCCTTTTGGACATGCTCATTTCGATAGTTCAGGCGATGGGGCAGGACTGTGGGCCTCGGGCAGTCACATGGACCAGCTGATGTTCTCCGATCATGGCACAAAGTATGGCAGGCAAAGTCAAGGTAGGGAGGGCCTTGATCAAGCACAGTCCAGAGCAAGCTGGGCATCCTCAACAGGCTACTGGGGAGAGGACTCGGAAGGTGATACAGGTACCATAAAGCGGAGGGGTGGGAAGGATGTTTCGATTGAAGCTGAAACCAGTAGCATAACATCTGTACCAGCAGAGGAGTCAAAGCCAGCTCCTGTGCCCACTCATATAGCAGTATCATCAAGTAGTACAAAGGGGCTTATTGGTAAGTTAAGTTTTGTTTACCATGAAGTATTTTAGTTCATTTGCTTATGGTTCTTCGTACTGTTCTAAAGCTGCATTTCTTTTGTCTCGATTTTTTTCTTTTATTTTTAAAACAAACCCAAATATTTTGCAGTCTCTCTCAAATTTTCCACTTTAACTGTACATTTATTACTAGGGAAAAATACCACTTCACTGCTGATTCTCGGTTCTGGCAGCGCCTTTGTGTTTCAAGAGAGCCTGCCATACATCAAAAAAATAGCTCAACTGCTGGACAGTATTTTGAGAGGTTGATGTATTTAGGTGTCTGTCCTGAAATGTGAATTTCTCTTCACAGTAAGGCTCCATGTTCTATATTTAGATATCCTAATAAATGTGGCCTGATTTTTTTAGAAGCCTTTTATTTTATACATCTGTATTACTTGTCTGATAATTGTGAATATTGCTTACTTCTGAAAATGGGATCACTTTGTGCTTAAATACCAACTGAGATGTTTCTTTAGACTGCTGAGACTGAAGAGGTTCCTAGGAAATCAGAGCTGAAATACATTTCTAATCATTCAACAAAAGAAAGATCAGATAATATACAAATGAACATGAAGGTGTCTTTGGCAGTGCTCAACATTTTTCTCATACTATTCTTTCTACACATCCCAGTCCTTGGGCCATCCAAGACCTTTGCATTTTTGCCTCTTTCATTCCTTTCATTCCCCTTCACTTTGCCTTTCTTCAGGTTAATATGAAGAACTATCTAAAAGGCACTTTGTGCTGATACAGCTGAAAAAGCCTGCCAGATTGAGGTCATGCTGAGACCACTGTGATAAACTGCTTTTCCATTTTCTGCCCAAGTATATTGCTTAGTAATGGCCCATTGCCTCAAAGCTTGGGTGCAGATCTGAATCCCTGAACTATGAAGAGGAGGAAGTTGTTCAGTTCAGGACTCCAGGTTCTGATTCACGCTGCGCTCTAATTCTACTCTTTGATGCCCTTGGTTTCCACCAGAATGTGGAACAAGCATGTCCAAGCTTGCCTCTCAAGGCAGTGCTTTCCACTATGTTTTTAGAGACTAGAGAAAACGTGAAAGAGATCTGAAAATTCAAGCCACGCACTTCCATGCACTTCAGTACTATTAACTAATTATCCTGCAAATGTAACTCTGCACGTCATTGTCCAACAGAAGCCACTATTTTTACATGATTCTTTTGCACCGAATAGACATTGATCTCTTGCAGTATTTCAGTAGAATTTTTCTATAGAATTTATTCTGCATCAGACTTACTTTTCAGAAATATTTGAATAAAATCTCTCAGAAACTTCCTTATGCTGCTTTACTCAGTTAAAAGAATTTGTCCAAGAAGAATACTTAGGTTCTATTGGAAACTGTCCAATAGTTTTGTTATAACAAGACGACTTCATTTTTAGTCGATAAAAATTCACATCCAAGTAACACCAGCCCATTTTAAGCTTGTACTGCCCTTTCAGTCAGTTCCATGCTGCATAATGCAGGGTGATGTTGTCACTGCCACTTGTGCAAGAATATACGGTGTATGACAAGCTGTGGAGAGTAGATTGTCTGTGTCAGTATTTTTTCCTGCTGTGTTTGCCTTTGTATTGTAAGTTAAGTGGTCATGTGTTAAAGGGCTAGACCCACAAAAAGTGTTCAGTATCAAAGCCCCAACTGACTTTAAGTACATAACTCCAAAATAGTCATGCCTATCTGCTGTGTCCCTGCAGACGCTTAAAATTCTTAATCGCTGTTTCCTCCCTTGAAGTTCTCTGCAAGAGAGAACATCTAGGAATGCCTAGAGTTAAGTCTTGTTCAAGTAAACAGTTGCCCTTCAATGAGGTCCACAAACTAGGTGGTGGTCTTTCAATCTCCTGTATAAACTATAGTTAATCATTGTTCTTATGGGCAGGTTTTCAAGTTTTAACTTTGCAGATGATACAACTGTAAGAGCAGTGGCCAGTAATGCATACAGAAAATATGAAGATGAAGCCCACTTCTCCTCCTTACCTTTTGGAATTGTAGCTTAGATCTCATTACGTAGTAAGATTTGTAGGAAGAAATAATGTCGGGTGCACTTTTTTCCCCCCTTTGCAGCAAGATCCTAAAAACAAGAGTTGAGCTCCTAGGTACAAAGCCCATCTTCAGGATTAAGATAGATAGGCATGTGTTTAGGGAGATGCCAGTATTCCTGACGGTTGCCACTTCTGTGTACTCTTGAGTTTTCCACGTTACTTTGGTCGCTGTACATTTTATTCTATGCAATTGATGGAACAGCTTCAGTTGCCAAGTTTGAACAAATTCCCCACGTAATTTGGTGAATTTTGTTAGAGTAATGCTTTTACTACTGGAAGAATAGCTATATCCTGTGTATGTTGTATGTTCTGTACTTTCTTGCGTGGTTTATTTTTCAAGACCTCATTGTCTACCATATGGTAGTTAACTTTTCTCATCCTGGGATGTTGAGTTAGTTGATGTTTATTTAACTTCACTGTTTATTTTCCTTTGAGCAGTTTTACTTCTACTATCTCTTACAACAATCTGTTGTTTTTCCTGCAGCACGAAAAGAGGGTCGATATCGGGAACCACCTCCAACTCCTCCTGGTTATGTAGGAATACCTATTGCTGAGTTTGCAGACGGTGGTTCCCATCCAACCAGAAAGCCTCCAGATTACAACATAGCACTTCAGAGGTCTAGAATGGTGGCACGGACATGTGAGACCCATGGGACATCAACTCCACAGCAGCAGTCGCACAGCCATTCAACTAGCAGGCCTGTGAACAAACCTCAGTGGCATAAACCAAATGAGTCAGACCCACGTCTTGCTCACTATCCGTCTCAAGGGTTTTCCACAGAGGAAGATGGTAAATTTCTAATTGTTACATTTTGAGTGTGCTGCATGCAAAAATGGTCAACGCTTTCTTTCATAGACACGAAGCAAATTATGCAAATGTGTTCTGACATAGAAATTCTTGCCATAATCTGAACACTCTTCCATCTTTCAAACCTTGCTATTTGTTCACTTTTTGGAAGGGGAGGAATTCCGTTCATCCTAAATATAATTTAAAATTTGGAATGTAGGTCCACCTGAATCTTGGACAACCAAGCAGTTGGCTTAGGCAACTTCTTGGGAGGTGTCTATGTTCACCAGGTACAGCCCTGGGTGCCCTGAAAGTTTCCAGTGTATTTAATGTTTGTCACTAACCATGTATTTAATGGTCAAAAAAATATCCTGGTCTATAGAATACCTGGCCGTCCGCCTCAGAGAGCATCACTGGTCAGGTTTATTTGGATAGTCACTCACATTCTACCTGAAACTCTTACGCTGTGGACACTGGGTCTTCCACACCAACTGCTTCACGTAACGACCCCACTACTCTTTTGCTACCTGGCTTGCCCAAGTGTATCTGTATCTTTATGTTTCAGCTCAGCTATAATGTAGACACAGTCTTTCTGTTTTTCTGTGGAGTGCAAGCGTAGCTGGATTGCATCTTTAGGGCTAGGTGCTCAAAATTTAGGCAGGGCCATGCCCAAATCATACGCTTGAATGCTTTGTTTTGTTTAATGATAGAAAGGCTGATGTTCCCCTTCCCTTCCGAACTGCTTAGTTACTAAGTTTTTATATGCAGGATGAACTCTGCAGTTGAACATGATGGGGAAAAAATGAAGTCTACTTTAACCGAATTACCTGACACTTTGAGGATTACTATTAAAGAGAATTTTAATTGTTTCTACCAATGAAGGCTAAAAGTTGCACTCAATTTTTATGCAACCTTAATTTAAATCACAGATATATATTCAGCGAAAAGTGTAAGATCACTCTATGAAGCTAGTGGACATCTAGGAGTAGCTGTTGTGTTCGTCAGGCTGAGGAACTGCACCTAGCTCAGTTATAGAACTTGTCTTACTGTCTTTGAGAACAAAATTACAAAGGAATAGTTCTCATGAGACCTGAAATGTACAGATACTTAGATTGCTTTAAAATATATACCTAATACAATGAAATGGGCAACACATGAGCACAGTACAGGTTGTTTCATTCAGTAGCAGTCTTGTTCTATATGAACTAAATTCTGTTTTCCCTTATCCTGTTGTGTTTGCAGAAGATGAACAAGTCTCTGCTGTCTAAGACTTGGGGCTTTTCTGGATCCAGAGTGAGCCACCTTAAAGGAGAGCACAAGAAGACGTCCCTAGAATAGGAGCCTTGGAACTATAGTTAAAGGATGGTGGACCTATTTGCCTCCTTCCCTGCCTTAAAGCAGCATGGGGCTTCTTCCTCCGCCCCTCCCTCTTCTGTCCCCTCTCCCCTTGCATGTGAAATACTGTGAAGAAATCGCCCTGGCACTTTTCAAACTGTGTTGCTTGAAATGCACAGTGCAGCAATCTCCAAGCTACCACTGTCGCTGTCTGCCACATCACACAGTATCATTCCAAATTCCAAGATCATCACATCAGGATGATTAACTCTGGCTGCACTTCCCAATGCCTGGAAGGGTTTTTTTTAAATCTTCCTTTTAGATTTTAATAACAATCCTAGCACTTAGTCTCATTGGGCTAATGAGATAAGCTAGTTGTCAAACGACATTTGGCCTTTAACCTACAAAGAGAAAAATGCATTGAAATCCTTCAAGGAGGCAGTGCTTATTTGCTTGTTTACAATGCCTTTGTTACGCTTTTGTATGTTTGCGTTTTGGAGATCAAATACTGCATCTGCATAGTAATTACAGTATTATTTCATACCTGTACGTAGGGTTGCCAGCCTGAGCTCCTGGAAAGAATATTGCTGTCCCGTGGCTGAGCAGGGCAGGAGGGAAGGCAGATGTTATGGGGTGCAGCCTTTCCTTGACTGTCTCGCTTCACTCTTAATGTGCCCCACCCCGGAATCTTCAAAAGTGTGTAAATGTTAGCGTTAATGGCATCCTCAGCTGTTAATGGCATCCTCAGCCGCGTCTAGCGTAAATGCAGAAACGCGCGCTTGCGACTGGCCGGTGATGGAAGAGGACGCTGTGTGTCTCATACCTGTGCCTTGCGGAATACAGGATGGCATACTAAAAAAGAAAGTGTCCCATTCTAATGAGACGGACGACAACCCCACCTTTAAGTTATATATATATATATTTTTTTTTTTTTTACTACTATATAGTAGTTATATTAAAAGAAAAATTAACTGGATAACATTGCAGTGAAGGCAAGCTGGGATGTCACAGCTCGTGTCAGCTGTTAACACTGATCTAATAACCTCCATCTATTGACTTTGGCATTAGGGGATAAACGAGCCTTTAAGTAATGAAAAATAACACGTTTAGATTTGCCAGCCTTTGCAATGCAGAAATAGTCACAACTGTTAATGGCTTCATGGAACACTGCATGTGTAGAGAAGGCCAATGTGTAGCAACCACCTGCTCACAGCTGCTATTAACCCTATAATGACTGAAATGACCCTCCCCTCTATTTTTGTGTTGTTTTTGCACAGACTCCGGAGAAGTGAAGGCTGCCAATCCGAGTAGTACTCAAATGTGAGGAACTGCTGGTCTTGGATTTTTTTTTTTTCCATTGAACTCAGCTGATCATATTGATCAGTAGATAAACGTAAATAGCTTCAACTTTTAAAGATCAAATTGCAGTGTTTTTTCACTGTATCAAACAAATGTCAGTGCTTTATTTAATTCTCTCTCCTGTAATCATAGCTTTTCTCTATTTGCTTATATATCACATTGTCAATTATGCATTTGTAATTTTACATGTAATATGCATTATTTGCCAGTTTTATTCTCAAGGCTATGGACCTCATGTGCATATAGAAATACAAAATCCTAGCTCTATCACAAGTTGCACAAATGTTATATAAGCATTATGTAATTGTAGACCATAGGACTGCTAATCTCAGTTCGCTCTGTGATGTCAAGTGCAGAATGTACAATTAACTGGTGATTTCCTCATACTTTTGATACTACTTGTACCTGTATGTCTTTTAGAAAGACATTGGTGGAGTCTGTATCCCTTTTGTATTTTTAATACAATAATTGTACATATTGGTTATATTTTTGTTGAAAATGGTAGAAATGTACTATGTTTATGCTTCTACATCCAGTTTGTATGAAGCTGGAAAATAAATAAATATAACATTAATGAAGTCCATATTGATTCTTATGCATTTTACATGTTCCACATACTTGAACAAATTTATGAAAAAGTTTTACTTCTCTGTGTATTAATATTAAAGGGACATTGGCAAGTGATGTGGGCAAACCACTGGTGTGGAGTTTTTCTTCATATACAGTTGTGATACAGTTTTGAAAAGTCTGGTGTGCGTACTGCTGAATGAGAATGACTGGTGTGTTGTGTGTCCCCATGAGAAACACCTGGGATGTCAAAAAAGGAGTTCCTACAGGAATGGTCTTGGGTATATATAGCATGTAAACAGTTTTAAAGGAAGGATCATGTTGATTTGATATTCTGTATCATGTAAAAGTAAGGAATACATGGTGTAACATTTGGGTAGGGAGAAGTATGGAGAGTGATCCATTGAGTTTTTACCAAAGGCAGCATTTCAAGTAATAAAAATCACCCAATAGCTTCCCCAGTAATAAAAGTTGACGTTAATTCAGTGTCGATTCAGTAGATTTTTTTTTTCCAGATGTTAGATTCATTATTTACAGTAGTCTGCAGAAGACTGGTATAAAATGTCACTGCTAAAGTCATTATCAGCTCTATCCCATTTATCTTTAAAATGTTTGACAGTCGTTTCCAAATCTAAAACTAGCTCATTGTAAAAGAAGCAGCAAAGTGCTCTGCATAGATTTAATTCTTCCTAACATAACTCTAGAAACATTCCACACTGAAAATATAATCGTAAGCAAGTTAAAAAACATTGAAAAAATTGGACTCGTGTAAACATTGTCTTTTTATCACTGGCATCTCTACCACTGTAAGGAAAGAAATTACAGAGACTGTTAGATTGGGGGGGGGGTTGGAACCAATCTCTGCTAATCTGTGGCTAATACTTGGGTGCACTTCAACAAGCTAGACAATTACCATTGGTTCTGACATTAGTAGAATGAAAGCACATTTTTACATAGCTTACCTGCAAATTTGTCCTTCGGTAATACTAAAGATGCGTTGTTATGGAAATAGTTCCTTTTATTGACTTGTGAGGTATGTGAACCGTTTGCACACTTGTCAGCTTTTTTTCTGTATGCTTGGTATAGCATTGAATTAGGCAGCATTCCCCGTCCTCCTGTTTACGCTTCACTTCTGTAATTAATATTCTTAGAATACATTACGTAGAAACATCCTCAACGCTCATCGTCCGTTAGACGTAGCTTAAGTCATTGTGGACCGAGAGGTAAAGAGCACTTGTTGAGGCAGAGGCTACTTCTTTATGCTGTATATTTCGCATTGGAGTCAGCCATAAAAATCTTAAAAGCTGAGGTATTGAAGGTACTGCTTTAATGGATTAACTTTCGTCATTTGGAGGAGCATGCATGTTTTACATCTATAAATCCAAGACTAAAATATTTGGTCCACCTAAAGTGGGGAAAAGTGTTGCTACTTGAAAACAAGTAATTTGCTTCAAAACTAGTAGGAAATGTAATAAAGTTCCAGACTTCCTGTCTTATATGGATTGTACAATAGTTGAGAGAAAATCAACTTTGGGGAATGCAAATAATGATTTAATTGCAAGTATTAGTACTCATGTATTACTTGGTATGTGACAAAACACCGAAAATACTTCTGTGGACGAAGCTTATATAGCAGCATATACCTGTCTAACATCTGTTAAGTAACACAGATCTACTGAAGAAAATATGAACATTGTTAAGATTACTCTGAAAATTGACCCACTAAGGAGAAAGCAACCATCTGAGATGATTAGTATACTTTGATCACCTACCCCTAGGCCATCCTTTAAGTAAGCTTTACAGGCTTGCATCTAAAAATGGCATGCTTTGAAAGAGGGCTGGGGATGAAGGTAGGTTTATTATTGATATAAGATGGAATCAATTACTTTGTTTTCCACTGAAAATGAGATAAATGAAAGTTGTAGTTTTTACTACAATACAAAAATCTTGCTTACATGCTTATCTATCTTGCTTATATGTAGTGACTATTTAGGAGTGAGTAGATACGCCCTAGGTACTAGGTATTCTTCAGGTTCATAAATTGACATAATTGTATCACAGGAACAAGCCAGGAGGCTATAAATCTTGAAGGCATTCAACTACTAGCAACCATCAACCGCGTAATCTAAACTATTCTTGTTTGGTTTGCCTGGGATTAAATTTATAAGGTGATACTCTACACACATGACTTCACTCTCTGCGGAGAAAGGAGTCTTTTCTCTCTGTATCGAAGACTCAGTTTGTGTTAAGTAGAAGTGCTGGCTTCTCCTTAAGTAGACTTGTGTGCCTCAGCCTTTTATTTGGTGGTGCTCTCTCATGGCGTGGCATGCTTAGTGTTCTCTTTCAGTTTGGAAAGTTTGGAATTTTTTTTTTTTTTTTTTTTTGGTGGATCCTTAAATGTGTAGTTTTGTCCTAGGTTGTATATCCTCTGAAAGCAAGACAACTTTTTTGCAGCTCTGTTGCCCTTTCTGGCAAAGAAACTTATATATATATATATAT
>NW_010551063.1:0-369 GCF_000687285.1 Phaethon lepturus | reverse complement strand
CCCGCACCGGCGCCGTCCCGGGACCCCCGGGCCCCCAGCCGCGGGCACAGCCCGGGGGTCCTATACACCCTATAGGGAGCTGAGGGCGCGGCGCTGCCCCCGCACAGAGCCGGGCAGCCAGGGGTCACGTATGTCCCGTATACGGGGCTGGACTTCCAGGGGTTACATACACCCCCCATATGGGGCTGGGGACCCGGGGTTATGCCTATACGGCGCTGGACTCCCAGGGGTTACATATATCCCCTACACAGAGCTGGGGACCCAGGGGTTACCCCTATACGGGGCTAGACTCCCAGGGGTTACATATAGTCCCTAAACAGAGCTGGGGTTACATACAGCCCCTACACAGAGCTGGGGACCCAGGGGTTA
>NW_010551062.1:34587-40405 GCF_000687285.1 Phaethon lepturus | reverse complement strand
AGGAGGGCAGTGACAGAGCGGCTTTGGTGGGTACATGGTGTCCAGCCAGGGTCAACCCACCACTATATCTGTTGCAGAATAAAATGTCCTAAAATATCTTTGTGAACTTGAAGATGTTATTTATTCTCTGATCACCGGTGGATCAAGATCATGAACTACATCCAGTTTCACCTCCTCTGTCTGCTCCATCAAGTCACTTTCAAAATAATTACAACAGTCCTAAAGGAGAGTAAGATTTTCATTTATTATAAGAGATTCCTATATATCCTTACAACAGGTATTTAAGTTAGAAGGCTGGTAATGGTAGACTCCCAGGATAGTTAACATGGAGAGAGAGAAATCATCCCTCTGTCAGCGTACTCCTGAACAAGGCACTCTCTGGAGAAACCTATTTTTCTATTAGCTGTAGAGAGTACTTCTAGCTTAACTGCCTCTGTAAGGCCAAAGGTTTGAAACTGTGTTAGAGCAGCTGTTCCAGAAGGGTTTGTTACACAATACCTGGCATCCCTCAAAGATAAAGCTATTGTCAGAAGATGTGGTTTCAGACCTGTCCACACTTTCATGCTGGTCACTGGGCACACCATGCTCCCTCTTCTTCCTGAAAGCTTATGCTGGTGATCATGGAACCCTGCAACTGATGGCTCAGGACCTGACCTGGGTTAACAGTAACCCTACAAAAAAAAAAAAAAAAAAAAAAAAAGCTAATTTTCATTTGGGTAGATCCCTATACAGACTCATCACCCTGTGAAACCAGAGCTGGAGTTGGCACAAAGAAGGAGGTGAGGAGGATCATGCTGTCGTATGCGGAGGGCAAGACTATTTTTCTGGGTGCCAGCCAGACTTGGATCAGCTCAAGGCAACAGTGAAAGTGCCTCCAGAAGCTCTGGATGAGAGATAGGTTAAAAAGCCAAGATTTTGAGAACACTCAATATGTCATTTTAAATTCTTACCAGCTCCTTCTTTACATATAAAGCTTTTCACTTCAATGACCTTTTTTTGCTGATGTGAAGAGCTTTGGAAACAAGGCATTGTGCAGAGGTGTGAACAAGAACTTTAAAACCCTGAGATGGCTCCTACCTAGAAAGCTCTAGCCTGGTGGAACATCCAAGGATTAAAAAGCAACAGAAGAAATAGGTTCAAAAAATTGATGGGCAAACTGTTTTGTGTCTCTCATGCATGTGGGGTTTTTAGAGCTGACTGTAAGGTGGCTGCCTTGGCGGCAGCACCTAACTGGAGGGTTGTGCCACCCACATCACCACCTTCCCCCACACCCTGCGACACAGGGTGAATTCACTTCATGCTCCACAAACCGGTACAAATAGATTGCAATGACTCTGTGTATCAGAAAATGACTCAAGGAAAGATGAACAACGAACTGCCTGAGCTTCCTCACTGATGACTACAGATCTGAAAGGACCCCCCATGTCCACCTATGTGGGTAGTTGTGTGCATGTGCAAATCACTGCGGAAGCAAATAGAGAAATAGAGGGGTGGGATCAAAATTCCTGCTAATGTGGTCCATGCACATCCAGCAAAATTATCTGCTCCAGAAACTGGCACTTATCTGAACCACCAGCCAGTCTGACTGAGACAGCAGTTCATCCCAGCCTGCACCTGTGTTCATGCAAGGTGACACTGGCAAAGTCAGAGTTCTCCCATACGACTCCTTCCAGGACAACTCTTTGGTTGAATCCGTGAGTCTTTTTGTCCATCTTTCTGATGCAGTTCGAGGACTTTTTAAATGATAAGAAAAATAAATAAGTGATAATTAAATGCATAGTTCATATAGTAATTATTAATAAAGGGTTTTAATTAAATTAAGAGCGAAATCCATTTCATTAGTCAATTTTTTTTTTTTTTTTTTTAATTGTCACCTCTTCTTGAGGCCCTCTGAACTGACTCAGCAGTGCACCTCTTCTGGACTGACCTGGTGCTGGCTAGATATCTCACAGCTCAGAATGAAGGTTTGGAGAACTAACTAACTTTGAAAAAATCAGGTGATTTTTTTAGAAATACAGAAATCTTTATCAAAGAGTTTGTCCAAACAAATTTGTCTGTGATATCTCCCAGAGCCTAACAGTCTGGACCATTATAGACTCTCCCCAAAGGTACTTTGGAAAAGTCTTTCTCAGATTTCAGTCTTCTGCTGTAGACAAGTTTCAAAACTCTCCATCACTTCTCACACTTTCTTCCTCTCTTGCTCTCTTTCCTCCCGTCTTTCTCCTACAACTTTAATTTTCTTTTTTCCTCAGTCTTTCTCAGTCATCCAGTTTCAATTACCTCTTTTTCCATTCAGACAACTGGTGTTTCCCCATTTCCCCTTGATTCTACGTCATGAACCCAGGATCTCTGCATCCCTACAGCACACAACATAAAGTGCCTCCCACCCTCTCTTCTCAGCGCTTTCCAGCCTAAATGTCCTCTAGTCAAGGCCTCCTTCATTCCCCTCTTAGTCTTTCACTTTCCTAAGGCTCCTCTAGTTTTCTCCTTTCCTCTTTTTCTCCCTTATTTCTACAGCATTACAATTACTATGGAATTCATACTGTTGCCAGCGTCCATCACAAGAGCAAGGGGTATATCAACGTGGTCAGACATCCACAGCTCAACATTATTCTTCCTTTCCCCTCTCCCTGCACAAAGATACACTCAATGGCATCTGTTAGTTCTCTGCATTTTTAATATCTCTGTCCCATCCTCAGGTTCTATCCTATGTGCTCACTGGTGCACTGGGCATGCCATGAGGTGCCACTTGAAAAAACACAAGTATGATGTTTGCTCTTTGGGGGGAGCACTCTCAGTGTAATAGATCTGATGTCAGTGCTGCAACACAAGACATGCTGACAATTTCATACCCGCAAATTAACACACAGGTCTGCCAAGGAAAAGCAGCCGTGTAATTGGTGAGGTCCGGTGGTTTGACTGTTCGGCAGTGTCGAGGCACTTGGGGCACCTATTGTATTTATCATTGCTCCCTGTGGATAGCACAGAAACATCACTTTAAATTGACAGAACATGACAGTGAACACAAAATCAATGCCAGATATGCCCAGACATGACTGAACTCCTTACACTACTTTATAATGGTGGGGAAGAAAAAGACATCTTTTTATTTCCCTTTAGTTTTGTGCTTTTAGTGACATGGCCTCAACAGTAGCTCAAGCTGAAATTGTTTAGGTTAGTCTCTGTGCATGCAAAAGAAGGACATTCAAATTTTCAGAGGTCCAGATCTGAAACCACTTATATAATTCTTCCACGTTTTTGTTACATGTATGGGCCCATTGCCATTATATTAAAATAAGAATCAGAAATCCCTGACAATACTCTAAAGGGGACAAGAAATAACTGTTTTCCCTTTCTAGAATGAAAACATGGAGATCTGATCCAAAATAGGCAGCTGTATGCAGTGACAAAAGGGACTCAGTTGCAAAAAAGTCAATTTTTAGATGCCAAACTGGACATTGCCTCAGAGCATCTGCTTTTCAGAAAAGCTCATAACTCGGTCTGTAGGAAACCAACTTCTTTAAGGAGTGTCCACCTAGTCAACAACTTGGGCAACTCGCAACCCTACGGTCTAGTGAAAATCACCTCTGTGTTCCCCTGTTCCTCTAAGACAGAGATGTTTTTTCCAAGAAATAAAACTCATATCCATTAATTTTTCTGTAGGGGAAGAAATTTGGCCCTATATTTCTAAACAGATTTTACAGTGGCTTGCAAACACTTTGTATCACACTGAACAAAGGCAGACTATTTCTGAAATAGCTTTTTGTACATGTACTCTGATTGTGTTTTGCTTTCTTTGATCATTTTGTTGCTATGCTATTGATTTTTTGCGTTAAAAGAGAGGCACAATTCTCAACAACATACCTGTTTAAAAGTATAGAAATCTTTCCCCTTTTGTAATTAGTTCCCCCTTTCCTGACTCCATTTAATGAAATCTCAAGGGCCAACTGCTACAATTCTTATTCAGGCAAAACGCCCATTAATCCAGATATGTTACCATAATCATCTGTTATGAAAATAGCAGTCATATCAGGTTATAGTTTTCTAACATCATTACGTGGAAGAGGAAGGAGAAGGGGATGGATTATATGGAAAATAAGCTTTTATCGTAAACCAAAACCATTTAGAATATTTAGCTATATATGGGAAACATTCATGATTACCAAAAGTAAATTGATTAATTTTAATTAATGTCTCTGTTTTATGATGGTATCATTCAGATTGCAGAAGGGTCATTTTCCCTATTTATTTTCTTCCACGGGACTGTCTCTCTCTTCCTCCCTCCCATCCCTAACAATTCCAATTGTTTCACTTGTCAGCTTGATCAAAGTATGGCCTTCAGTGATTTCACATCCTAAGCCCGTTCATCAGAATGTCTAATAAAAGTGTTGAACTCTTTTATTGATGGACAGTGGCACAAAATATGGGGCCTGGGAAAGATCAGCCACCTCTGACTTTCCCTCCTCAGCTGTCATATGAAGGTATTGCTTACCCAGAGACAGAGGGGCCTTGCTTTGTGCCCTCAATAAAATGAATCCTGCTGGAAAATAACACCAAAGATGGCTATTCTTCTTCTGAAAAGTATTGTCCATCACCACCTTCCAGAAATCCTCAAAGGCCAGTTCAGCTTTCAACTATGGGTTGCCCATTGCTTTGTATGTCAGAATGAAGATTACCAAATAAGCAATCAGTGGGACGTCACAGGCCATCATAATTTATACCACTACAAATACATTTCAGGCTAAGTCTACATCTTCTGCTCCAGACTGAAGGGCTGTCTTGTTTCTAGGAAAGAAGAGGCATCCTCAGCAAATCCAGTGGCACAGACATATATCTCAGCAGAGGGAGGGCCAGAAGATGAGCAACAAGTGCCAGGATTAGAGGTGGTTAACAGATTCCAGCCAACCCTATTGTTGATTAGAAAATTGTGGGTTTGATACTTTTTTTTTCCCCCAAGAGTCAACATTCTGTGGCACAAGATTTATTATTTCTTCATTTTTTATAATTGTAAGCAAATTCTGTTGCTAACATGATAGTGAACTGGAACTACTTAAATAGGGAGCCTGTGGTCCATCACAAGAGATTAAGGCAAATCAATAACACCAATTTAACACAGAGATTGGGAGCACAAGATAACACAGTAGTATTTTATCTTAAAATTATTTTGGTAGAACTGCTTTTTTTTCAGTATTCAGACATTTACCAAGGAAATAAAAATTTCCATAGGAAAAGAATCCCCAAAACTCAAATTCATATTAAATTACATGAGATGTGTTCACTTCACAACACAGACTGGATCACTGAGCATCAGCTGTTCATGAGTGTCTCATGTAGTATTAACACTAACAAGTCCAGTAGCAACATTGCAGCCTGCTTAGTGCTGCAACCATAATATTTAAAAATACTTTTTAAACATCTATTTGAGAAACAAAAATGCAGCTGAAGTATTGCCTTCTAGCAAGGAAACAGCTCTAAAAGTTGGACCAGTTTTAAAGTATAACAATTTCAATTTATCTCTGAAAAAGAATGTGAAAAGGTAGAATAACAACATTATGCTAGAGAGAAGAGAAAAATATAGTAAAAAACTGTTATATCTGCATCAGCTATATCAGAGGACTTCTAATGACTTGAAAATCTAACAGAAATCATAATGCTAATAGAAACAAGGACATGACAAAAAGCAGCATAGACCCTCTTGTCTTCAATCTTCACCAAAACGATTAAGTATGAACAGACATTAAACTAAACTAGTTTAAATGAAGTGGCAGTAGTAGAAGCCAAAGGAAGAACAGGTTAATGAATGCTAAGATAAATTAGG
>NW_010551062.1:23045-34556 GCF_000687285.1 Phaethon lepturus | reverse complement strand
GCAGGAATTGATGAAATCCACCCTAGACTACTTAGGAATATAGCCAATGTAATCTCTGAGTCATTAATAATTATCTCTAAAAATACAAGAAAAGTAGGGGTGGTCCCAGAGGACTGCAAATTAGCTATCATAGTACCTACCTGTATAAACAAGAAAGGAAGGAAAAGATCTAGGGAATTATGGACCAGTTAACCTAACCCAGATTTTCAGGAAAATATTGCGTTAAAATTATGAAACCATCAATTTATAAACACTTCGCACATACAAAGCAGATAACATGTAATTGTGAAGAAAAAAACGGGTGCAACCAAATTAACTTCATTTGGTGGCCCAGTGGAATGGGGGGAATGGGAGTGCTGAAACACCTGGACTTAAGTAAACTTTGGACATTGTAACATAAAATAATCTTAAGAGCAAACTGAATCAGATAGGCACATGTTTAGTTGAAAAACTATAATCAGTGAGTCACTAGCTCACAACTGACTTGGAGACTGAGAACTCTTGGTGATTTCTCAGTCAAATGAGTCCAGTTGGTATTATTGTTGGTATTACTGGTATTTTCACTAGCAGCTTGGATGAATGTGTTTGTGCTAGTACTATAGAGCTATAGCGAGCTGTGAGCAATAGGAAAGACAAGATTAGTCTTGAAAAGTATCTTGATAAATAAAAGCTGCTCAGAAAGCATCAAGACTGAAATATATAAGCACAAATGTAAAGTTATTCAAAGAGAAATATGTTGTGTGCAGATAAATAATAGAGAATATCTGCCTGTGCAGAAAATCTGCAGGGAAGTATAAGCATAGTGGACTCAAATTAAATGAGTCAACAATACAACGCTGCTACAAAGGAGGATAAACCTAATTCTCAGCATTATTAGTGGGAATTTCCAAAGTAAAAGACAGGAGACAATTACTGATCCTGAGTGAGGCGCAAGATGAACTGCCATATTCAGTTGGGGGACTTACACTCAAAGAAATGAAAGGAAAAATTGAAAAGAATGAAAAGAGACCATTAAGAATGATGTGGGTTAAAAACCAGTAGCAGTGATGAAAGGTTGAAGGACCTGAATTGCAGTCCAAAAATAAGAAGGCTGACAGCAGTCTTCAAAGATATGAGCCCATTACAAGGATGATGGCAGTAAATAATTAAACCTGCTATAGGACTAGGCATAATCAGATTAAATTTATGCAGCAGATTGAGGTTAAATTTGAGGGGACAGCTAACTAGACATGTAGGGGAATAAACAGTATTTAAAAGTTAGAAAAACTTGGAAAAACAAGACAGCAGAACGCGTCCTGAAGATGACACTTTTTCTGGGTCCATTGTGAAGAGGAGGAAATTAAGTAAATTACTTTAAACTTTGTTTAACAAGGTTTACAAACAATTTCTATTCTTTTATGAGTCTACTACTTAAACACCAAAGTAGCAGGTAAGGCACTCATCCTCAACAACCTTCTTCCCCTTCCAACGAGCTGCAGAGAATGCAAGCCTGGAAAACTTTCTGTTGAACAGTGCTTTAAGTGCAGTAAAGCAAAGGGTAGAAGTTGCAGTTCTGTCTCCTGCTTTACACTTGCAGCTCTGTGCTTTTCACCTGAGCTGCTGTGGCAAGTTTTTTCCCCGGGCAGGGTTCTTGCCTTGTTCTCATGTTGTTGTTCTCAGGTTCCTATTCTCATAGTCCTACATCTGCAAAATGCAATATTCTTGTTATATCAGATTTCTCATGGGAAACAATGCATGAAACTCACCTCTTCTTTCTCTCCCTTTTCTTACCCCCTTCCTTAATAGGTTTTAGTTTCTACTAGAGGATTACTCCAAATGGAAGTGTGAGTAGTTCCCTGTCAAAGTATATAGTGCTAGAGAAAAAACACAGTGAAAATTCACTGTGTCATCTTTATTGTCATCACCTGCTGCACTGTTAACTTTCACTGTTAGGATTGATGTCTGCCATCACCCATGGGCACCCTAGTAAAGTTTTGTGCATGTAAGCCTGTCTCAGCATCCTTTGTCCAAAATTTTAGATAATATAAAAATAGAGATTGCTTGAGGGTAAGCAGAAAGTGCCAGCTGAGATGCTGAAATTGTTATTAGTAGAACCCAGGCCTTTTTTTCCTGTAGACAAAACAAGAAAAAAACCCGTAATGGAAAATGGATAACCAAAAATCCAGAAGTTCTGCTCTTAGTAAATATCCTTACCCATAAGTGCTAGAGAAAAAAACAGGCACAGCAAATATATTATCAGCCCTACTGAAAGCCAGCACACATCTGTGAGCTTGGGCTGTTTCAGACACTGCTTGTAGCTGCTTCTCTGTTTACAGCAGAATTACAGAATCTGCCACATTCCTGGCTCTGCCAAAACCTGTTCAAAAATATATAAAGAGAGAAAGAGAGTGAGCAAGACAGAGAAAAGCTATTTTGAGAGTGGGAAGGAGAACACAACTGAAAGAACTGATGCTTCCATTTCCAGTGTGGTGAAGATTGTGATGGGTGCCTTCCTCTTCTTCACTGTGTTCAGGATGATGAAAACTTGGTACAAGCACTGCGGCCTGATGTCTCTGATGGCAAGATTAATAGTCACAAAGGTAAATATTGCTCACTTCAGCTGAAATCTCATAGTATCTGTGTTGTAACAGGAGCCCCAAAAGACATTGATGGGTAAAAGAGGCACCATTCTTTCACTGTATTTGCTAATGACTTAGACCTTATTTCTGGCACAACTATATTTGATCATGATTTGTAGTCCTATCCTCTTATTGAGCAGACATGATGTCCTGGTTTTGGCTAGGATAGAATTAATTTGCTTCCTAATAGCTGGCACAGTGCTGTGGTTTGAATTTAGTATGAGAATAATGTTGATAACACACCGATGGTTTTGGTGGTTTCTAAGGAGTTGCAGTGCTTATAACTCAGTCAAGGACTTCTCAGCTCCCCGGGCTCTGCCAGTGAGGGGGGGCACAAGAAGCGGGGAGGGGACACAGCCAGGACAGCTGACCCAGCCTGGCCGAAGGGATATTCCACACCAGATAACGTCATGCTCAGTGTATAAACTGGAGCTGGCCGGGAGCAGGAATCACTGCTTGGGGCGGGCTATCGATCACTGGGTGATGAGCAACTGTTGCACTGTGTATCACTTGTTTTTGTATATTCTTTTATCAGTAGTATTTTTATTATTACTATTTCCTCTTTCTTTGTTATCCTATTAAACTGCTTGTATCTCAGTCCACGAGTTTGGATTTTTTCTGATTCTGTCCCCATCCCACCTGGTGAGGGGGTGAGCGAGCAGCTGCCTGGTGATTAGTTGCCAGCTGGAGCTAAACCACAATACACCACCTCAAAACAGCTTTTCATTGAAGAAATAGACCTTTATGTCTGGACTAATTCAATCCTCCTATCTATTTTTTTGTCTACTCTTATAAACAACTATAGGATGGACTGAGTTATAGTTCTATAATTTTGAACAATTTCAAGTAAAAGGCCCTTTCACAATAGGAGATTTGTCTGCAACCAGTGTAATTTACAGAAAATTACTATTTTAAGACATATAATTATTCTGTTCCTCTAAAAGCCTGATGCTAGTCACAGCAGCTGCAAGTAATATTATAGCAAAAATCTTTTCTACCCATTGCCTGCACTTAAGTAATTTATAACTGAAATTATTAGGAAGCTTAATATTTATATGTAACTACTTTAAAGTTTGAAGTAGAGAAGTTTACATTCATACAGCAGTAGTCTGAGCTGCAAAATTACTAATAAAAAATCTAATTTATTATTGAACATGGAGTGTGATAAAAGTTCTCTAATACATTTAAACTGTATACAATAAAATGATCAGTAAATCACATATCACAAAGTACTACACAAAGTTTACAGTTAATCTTAGTTAATGGCTTACCTGTAAGGTACTCTAGAAAATGCAACAAACATTGTTCCTTTGAAACACTGATATATTTTGTCAACTTTTTCTACAGACATACTTGGTTTCTCTTAAATCAGTATCTTTAAAGTAAGTTATCTAGCAAACAATGTGTGTCATGTTTCTCTTTATCTAATTTAGGCCAAGTCTTTAAATTATTCCTTCAGACAATATTAAACAAAAAAAAACCAAAACTTTTTTCTCTATATGAACACAATGACAATTAAAAAAAGACATGCCATATTACAGGTAAAGAGTAAAGATAGCCTGGGAATTGTCCAACACGAAATGTGTGCTTTACTTCAGTTTTCAGTGAGAATAATGACATTGGACTGTGAGAAAATTGAGATGATTGTAAACAAAGAGGAATTACCCCACAGAAGGGGAAGCAGGAAGCACTTTGGAAGGAAGATGATCTTCTAATTCACAATTTTGAGAGAACTGGATTCTGCAGGAAAAAAAGTTTAATAAATTCGTCAGCAGGGTCATAGTGGAGCATAAACTCGATCAGTTGGCAATGACCTGCCATTGCAAAAAAGCCTCTCAACCCCAGCAGTATTCAGGAAATACCTTATACTTCAAGAACTGTGGTTATCCCACTAAATGCTGTTAGGCTGTGCTTTCTTGTGGGCCTCACGCTAGGAAAGATGCAGACAATCTGGGAACAGTCAGGGGATTTGGTAAACATATCTACTGGGAGAGAAATAATGCCAAAAGATTTAGGAAATGTGACCTATAAGGAAAGGCTGAAGGAATCAGCCTTGGTTCTGCCAGCTAAAAGGCAATGTTGCTGAAACATGGCAACTGAATTCGTACTGTGGAAAAAGCTGTTAGAAGGAAAGCAGTGATAATTTTTTTCTCTATTTCTATTGTAGGTTTGACAAGAAATAAACCTCTGAATTTTCCTGTGATGTAACCTGAAGCTTTAATGAAAACACCACAGAGTAACTTATCAACCTCAGGGAGGTGGTATTGAATCCTGTCTCAGCAGGGATGAATTAGGAGACCTCCGGAGATGTCTTCCAGCACCTATACAACTTCTATGATGTAAGTTGTGAGTAGTACCTGAGATTAATAAACAGGGTCTTTCTCTTTCTTTCTCTTTCTCTTTCTCTTTCTCTTTCTCTTTCTCTTTCTCTTTCTCTTTCTCTTTCTCTTTCTCTTTCTCTTTCTCTTTCTCTTTCTTTCTTTCTCTCTCTCTCTCATTCTCACTCTTGTAGCTCTAGCTGTGTGCCTTCCTCTTGTATAGAATCTCAAATAGCAATGAGAGATTTTAAATTCATGCTAAAATGTTCAAACCACTCAGCAGAGCCCAGGGAAGCCTAAAGAGCCTTTAATATCTCCAGTGTAAGAGCATACCATATAGTCTTTAAAAGGATGATTGATAGTCTAAAGTTTACCACATTCAGAACATGTCTGTGATTTACAGAAGAATAATAAATAAATTCTCCATTTATATAAAAGAAATCTGCATCTGCTGTGAGTTGCTCAGATGCTGAGGCACGGTGACCAGCTCCCAGTGAAGGGGAATCCAAACCTTCTGTGAAGTCAGCAGTATGTTTATTGACAGTAATAAGACAGGTTGATATTTTAATGTCATATTTGTGTTCTGTTAAAAGGTTTGGACACATACTGGTAGGATTTCTTACATATTAGATCATGAAATGATGCAATTTTATGTCTTTGGGAAGCACTTATTGTCAGTAATTTTCAAGTATTTCTGTACTACAACTACTTCATATCTTGTAGTTGTTTGTAGAGTATGCAACGGTACTTGAAGTCAGGAACTAAAGAGTTTAGTGCCCTATTTATCTCCTTCACAGCACTGCTAGCTTTGTATTAGGGCTGTTACACCAGACTAGCAATACTCTGCTGTCAGGGAATCAATGCTTGTGTTGAGAGCCTGAGGGCATCAACACTCAGCTTGGTAATGCTGGCTCAATCCCAAATTATATTTATATAGACGTCTGTCACTTATTTGCAGTTCTCCAGATGCCGTTTATAGTTAACAGTTCTTCACATGATACCTTAGGTAATTGTTACTTACTAATCTAATGAGAAAGACACTCACTGTGTGCAGTTTCACTGTAACATCAATTCTTGGTTACACAAGTGAAATACATCTATAGCAGCTTTAAGTGATTTGTTTCAGTCCCCTGTCCTTTGCCTGGACTTTTGAAGAAGATGAGTCTGAACTGCAAGTTTAATGTCATTCACCTAAAATTTATGAGTGATAGAAGATAGAATACCACAGGAATAAGACTGAAATGTATTCATAGGAGCAACTCCACCTTTGAACATTCCTCTGAGCCTGAACTGGTAACTAGTATAGACATAGAGGTGGACATACTATTTAGCACCTCTTCGATAATGGTAATGGATAGAGTAATGATTTACGATGTTTGGCAACTTTCTGGCAGGCAGCAACACATTCAGAGAGAAGTTTAGCCTGGAGAAAAGGAGGCTCAGGGGAGACCTTATCACTCTCTACAGCTACGTGAAAGGAGATTGTAGCAAGGTGGGTGTTGGTCTCTTCTCCCAACTAACAAGCAATAGGACAAGAGGAAATGGCCTCAAGTTGCACCAGGGGAGGTTTAGATTGGATTTTAGGAAAAATTTCTTCACCAAAAGGGTTGTCAAGCACGGAACAGGCTGCCCAGGGAAGTGGTTGAGTCACCGTCCCTGGAGGTATTTAAAAGATGTGTAGATGTGGTGCTTAGGGACATGGTTTAGTGGTGGACTTGGCAGTGCGAGGTTAATGGTTGGACTTGATGATGTTAAAGGTCCTTTCCAACCCAGATGATTCTATAATTTTATGATTCTAAATTAAAGAACTTCTGTCTTTAATGTCTTTAGGTAGTCAGTTTTCATAGATGTGATCAGTGCAAGGATTTGATAGCATTTAATTAACCAAAGTTAAAATCCTCTTCGTATAAACAGGTCAGCTTGTTCTAACCCTGGCTTAAGTGACTGAAAGGAAGACCCATGCTAGTGACTTGTGCCAAGGACTAAGTGGGGATATCCTTCTTAGAGGTTGAATACAAGCTAATCTGTTTGTTCTTTATTCCAAGATAGAGAATACCTTAACATTCATGGTCGTCTTCTCAAGAGGTTTTTTTACTAGTGGGGTAAATTGCTACAAAAATGTCAGTTATAGCTTTTCTTTTCTTCCTGAATTCTTGAGAAGCTCTGAAAAAATGTCATCAAGTACAGCAGCTTTTCATGGATTCAGTCCTTTGCTCATCTTTTATACCAGAAGAGTACTGAAAATAAGGAAGATATCTGACCGCTTGACTTGTTTTGATGGAGCTCTTTGTAGACTTTTCTTCAATAAGACTTATTTACCAGCCTGTTTGTATTTCTGGCAAGCTGTATGGCTATCACATTTTCATTTATTTTCACCAGATTGCTGGCATCTTGGTTCACAGCACCCAAAAGCAAGGAAGCAATCAGCAGCTTGACTTTTTGAAGTTAATATTTTCCATGGTGTCTTATTGTTTTATCCTGGTGAGGCTTGCAGATTTTAGTAATAAGATTTTTGTGCACTGGATCCACCCCAATTCCAGTGTCCTTAGAGCTCTTGAATTCTGGTCACCTAGGAGGAAGCCCCATAGTTTTTATAAGATTCCTTTAAAGCCCTAGGATTTATCAGATTCTGCTGATCTCTTCAAAACATTAGAAAGTCCAGTTCAGTTAATCAGATCCTAAGGATTTTTATGATGTTTTCGAAAGTATCACCGTCTACTGACTACAGACTCTAGCAAGGCTTAAGCACTGCTGCCCTAACCTGATAATATATGTAAGGATACACTGATACCACTTCCCAGTGTGTGTGTTGTTAAGATAATTTCATCATGCAATGTAATACAAAGAACAGATATTTAGCACATTCTTCAACAATTTCTTCTATTCTTCCTTCTTGTATGATAGACTAGTCATTAGTCATCCAAAGTTATGTTTAAGAACAGTTCTCCCATGTGACTAATATTAGCCCCATAAATGCTGCGTGGCAGTGGAAGAGGGGAGTGAGTGAAACAGATACACAGAGGCCCATTAGTTAGGTTCAATAACAAGGCTTTCAGACAGTTTTCCAAGACAAAGTAATTAAGGATGCAGTAGAAGGAGAATAGGATACAACACAACAGAGTTTTATCAAAGATAAACTATTCAAGACTGTTTTCTTACATTCTTTGATAAAATAACTGACTTTCAAGACAAAGTGATATAAATCCCATCTAACTGAAGCTGATTAAAGCAATTCCTGTGATGATACACAGAAAAGGTTTAATTGAACTAGGACTTAGTACAAAACACTGAAAGTAACATGAGAAAGCAGCTAGAAAAGGAAATAATCACATGTTGGGTTGAAGTGAGTCGCTAGTACAGTTGCTCAAGGATTAGTCTTGGAAAAATATTATCGTAGAATCAGAGAACAGTTTGGGTTGGAAGAGACCTTTAAAGGTCATCCAGTCAATAATGCAGTGAGCAGGGACATCATCAACTAGATCAGGTTGTTCAGAGTCCCGTCCAACCTGACCTGGAATGGTTCCAGGGATGGGGCATCTACCACCTCTCTGGGCAACCTGGACCAGTGTTTCACCACCCTCATTGGGAAAAATTTCTACCTTATACCTAGTCTAAATCTGCCCTCTTCTAGTTTAAAACCGTTACTCCTTGTCCTATTGCAACAGGCCCCGCTAAAAAGTTTGTCCCCATCTTTCTTATTGAATTGCTTTACTTATTTATAACAAAGAATAGCCACAAAAAAGCTTATGTAAAGTATTAAATAATATTGTCATTAATGAATTTGATAGAGATGTGCTCACAAAACTTGATGATAGTAAGTTGAGAGTCACTGTCAATATAGAATTATGTTACTCATGAAGTAGCATTGTGTGACCTTGCGAACTGAAATAATAGTAAGAAGAAGAAATCTAATAATACCAAGGGCAAGGTCATTCCCTTAGGGACTATTCACTTGAACTTTAGCTATATAATGGGTGTTCATCAGTTGTAAATGGCAGAGCAAGATCTTGGTATAACTGTTCATCACAGGATGTCCACACACCAACTATCTGATGACCCTGGAAAATACAAATGTATTAGCTATATAAGTCAGGTGAAGTATTTTTAACAACCAGAAGTCTTTTATGCAGTCCCTAAAAGTGTAAGGATAGAATTTCCTCTCCACGGCAGCAATCTATCCCCAGGGGTAGGTGAGTGATGAGTTAATGAAGAAGTCTCCTCTGGAAGAGTATGCAAAATATCCAACAAAGATAAATTCAGATAGGACCAGGTTTAGACAGAAGTTACCAGGGAACAGAGAAACCATCTCTTTAGTGAATACTAGACATGCTTGACATGTTTAGCCTAATGAAATAAGACCTGAGCAGGGAAATGAGTACTCTTCATAAACATATCAGGGACATAAATACTAGAAAAGAACTATTTAATTGAAGGCACAATGTTAGCACTAAACAAAATTATATTAATATGCTCTGGAAGACTTGGACCAGGAGAAAAATGAGACTCTAGAACATCCTTCCAGGAGGAATAATGGGTGGAAGGAGCCTACTTTAATCAGTTTATAAAAGACATAATGAAAAATTTATTTGAAATAGCAGTAAACTGTGCCTAGCAGGTCACTTTCAATTCTATGCTCCGACATAGTTCACTTTTGTAGTGAAAAGAGAATAAATCTTTCTCTAATAAATAATGATCAGAAAAGCTAATGTAGGTATCAAGCTTTCTTTTCAAAACTGAGATAAAATGTTGCTATTACCCAGTGACAGTACATTTTCTCTAATAGAGTTAATTATCCCATTACTATTGGTGATCTTTAACATTAATTATTTATACCGAAGGAACATCAAGGGGTCCCAGATGAACTCAAGGCTCCACTATTCTGGGGGCCTGTGAGAATAAAAATAGCAGAAGACAGTCTGTTTTTCAAAGAGCCTCAGGCCAACCACAGCATGTGTGTGTGAAAACTACACACAATAAGGAGCCCATTTAATTTAATAGTGCTGCTCACAGTATGCCAAGTCAGGCAGGTATAAGTTCTGGCAGACTGGAGGCAGAACAGGGGGGACAGAAAAAATTGAGAGGAAGAGAACTGGATTCCTGTCCCTGAAATTTTATTCTTAAAAAAAAATAACATAGGGACTCAAGAACAGGCACTGTAGGTCAGACCAGAGTGCCTGAATTTGACAGTGGTCAGAAGCAGCAAAAGAAATGGAGGAAGTAAACATCAAGTGATCACTTTCCTGCTCTTGTTACCCAGCTTCTGTTAATCTGTTGTGAAAGAATACACTAAATCTTAAACCATACCAACAAATCTGAGATGAATAGACTTTAATGAACCACAAATTTGTCCAGTCACTTCTGGAACTCCTGTGGGTTTTGGTCCTTCATAACATTTTGTGGCAATGGTTTTGACAGCTTAACTGAGTGCTTCCTTTTGCTTAATTTTAAATCTGCTGCTTTTTATTTGTATTTCTGATTCCCATATTACAAGAAACTTTCAATGACCATTGCATCTTTGCTATCTTCATATGCCTTAGGCTTTACAGATAAACTGGGGTACAGGGAGGCGGTTTACCAAAAGTCATTGAGAATGTCTTTAGTAAACTTAAGGACAGGACACAGATGTGTTGAGCTCTCACAAAAATCTCTTGACCATGAGAATCTCCTTCCACACACCATGTGCCATTGTCCACACACATTGTCCAGAGATGATTACACTTGCTCAAGGGTGTTATTAATTGACAACATGAAATGGGCATCCTCATAGTTCTGCTAGATCAAGTATTTAATAACGTTCTGTTTTAGGATCACAGCCCAGCTAAAAGTCCAAGAAATTTCTTTTGAGTTACTTAAAATAGCACAAAAGCCATGCATGAAATTCATCATCTGAGATGGAAAGAACAAAATTTATTTAGAGCAAGCATAAGGCTTCCTTGTTAGGTAATACACCAAACTTATTTCTTGTTTACACCTAGATTCAATTAGGCCTGGATTCAACCAGTATCTGAATTATATCTTTGAGTTCATTCTGCTCAGATCTGCACTTAAATACATATGAAGCAGCAAGGATGTCCTTATGTGCTGTTCTGAATAAGGACAGATGCTGAAATCAAGGCAATAAGTAACATGTCCTGGAAGTGACCAAAAGTTGAGTTTGTCTCCAGGCTTATCAGACAGCTCTATATTTTAAGATATATTCTGTACGTGCTTTGCCACGTACAGATATTGAACCTAGTGAAACTTTCGTACTGATCCAGGTATGTGGGACTGCCTTTATTTGTTGATAGGATGTGGGATTCTGAAAGGAGATAAAGCTTAATGAATGTCTGTAAAAGCCTTCAAATGTACTGCTGCAATGTCAAAACAACATTGTTTCCTTTGTTCTGGGCTTTGGCTCAACAGCAAAGGGTCTCATTGTCAGCCTTCCACACCCAGATACATACAAATACCCGGGCTCACATGTACTGTGTATTACATTGCAAGTATAACTAAGAAAGCTTCTCTGAACTGCCTGACAGTTGTACTCATGTGCAATGTGGAGTAGCTCTCACTCTCTCAAGTTCGTTAAAATGATG
>NW_010551062.1:9004-23011 GCF_000687285.1 Phaethon lepturus | reverse complement strand
AGATGGTGCAGCAGGAGAGAGGGGAAACTGGGCAAAAGAAATGGGAAATAGGCAAGAAATAGCACAAAACACTGAACAACTAACTTTTCTACTGACAACTTCCTAGTAAGCATTTTTCCATCAGTTTTAGATTTGGTTTGAGACATCTTAAAAAAAATAGTAGCTATTTTTTTCTTGCAGTGTGCTTTTCTTCTTTATACTTGGTGAACTTCAGTGTCCAGAAAGGTAGACAGAAGAGCCACGGCATACTGCAGATATTTTACACGAATGTCTGACAACAGGTTTTTCCTAGCCCTAGATGTGCCTGCCCTGCAAAAACAAGGGGACAAGCATACAGAAATTGTACTCACTGCTTCTATTGCTTTAACAAAAGCAATACTATGGAAGCACATTTGGAAGACTTACACAAATCAGAGTGTCTGCAAACGTTGATTAATGTCTTTCTATAAAAATAAAACCCCTACACTGATTATCTGTATTGCAGCACATTTCACACATGTATTAAGACAAGGTCAGGAGATCCTGTTATGGACGGGATAAACTTTTGGAAGTTGCTGCTGATTGCAGTCACATTCAGTTTAACAATGTTGCTCCTCATAAATATCTTAATGAGTCTCTGGATAGCTTTCTTGGCCTGTGAGATTAGTAATATCCAGAAAGAGCAAGCTCCATGCTCAGCAGGGAAATAGGTTCAAGTCTCCATCCAGTTTAATGGGCTGCTTAAAAAGCAGCTCCTGGAATGCTCTCTTGCTCCTGATGTCACCCCAAAACTGAGTTGGCTCATGAGATAAATAGGAGCTTGCAGGCAAGGATGCTGTGCGTGGCGGAAAAGGCTGGAGTTTCTTAAAAATTAATGCTGAAAGCAAAACTGCATTTTAGACTTGCTTTGCTGTTCAATAAAAACAGTCAACACAGGTAAATATGCATTATAAAAACAAACCCACTGAAATTGGAGGAGAATATCATATTTGGAAGAAGGAAACTCACATAAACTATGTGCCGCATCTGTTAATTTTGTGCTAAGAGCCCAAGAAATTCAGGAGAAGATAATTTTGTAGACCAGTGAAATACTATATCCCTGCTCTGAACAGTCTAGACAGTATAGAAATGCAAGCACTGTGAGAAGTCTCTCCAGCTTCCTAACTCCATTTTATAGATAAGAAGGCAAAATAACTTCTCAGAAATCACCAGAGAAAGCCTAAGAGACAAGATTTTACCCATATCTCCTTAACCCTACACTTTACCTTGACAACATCAATCTTTCTCACACAGGGGTTATTCTGGTGCTTTGCTATAAAGAGTTTTAAAATATGAACATTTAATGCCAACATCACTAATAGTGCTCCATGTTTTTGAATGTCCTGACCGTAAACCTGTGATAATTTTAACACAAATATTAGGAACCATTCAAAAACAAAGAGAACACATTGTTGTCTGCGGCTACAGCAAGACTGCTGCAACTAAAGGCTATGTGTTTATGAAAACCGAGCGCTGCTAGAATCACGGTGTATTATAAAAGGAGGGCAGCATAACTTCATGGACTGCTTTATTTGTCCAACCAAAGTGTGGAAAGTGGAAAATTACTTTCTTAATAAAGAAAAACAAAAGGAGGGCTCCTTAAGGAAGTTTTTCTGCTGGCCATTATGGGAAACCTAAAACTAACAGGCAGATAGTCTTAATCAATCATTGTTAATAAATTACAGGCAGATGCCATATATAATGCTGAAGTTATGATCTTAATACGTATTTAGATTTGTAGTCCCTACAAAAGTGAGTTAGCAAATGGTATTGTGCTGGGTTTGGCTGGGCTAGAGCTAATTTTCTTCATAACAGCTACTATGGGGCTACGTTTTGGATTTGTGCTGAAAACAGTGTTGATAATACAGAGATGTTTTCACTATTGCTGAGCAGTGTTTACACAGAGTCAAGGTCTTTTCTGATTCTCACACCACCCTACCAGAAAGTAGGTTCGGGGTGCACAAGAAGTTGGGAAGGGACACAGCTGGGACAGCTGACCCCAACTGACCAAAAGGAGAGTCCATACCATATGACATCATACTCAGCATATAAAGCTGGGGGAAGAAGAACAAGGAAGGGGGGGATGTTCAGAGTTATGACATTTGTCTTCCCAAGTAACCATTGAGCATAGAGACATAGAATCTTTGGGTTGGAAGGGACCTTTAAAGGTCATCTAGTCCAACACCCTATGATGGAGCCCTTCTTTCCTGGAGATGGCTGAACACCTGCCTACTGATGGGAAGTGGTGAATGAATTCCTTATTTTGCTTTGCTTGTGTGTGTGGCTTTTGCTTTACCCAGTAAACTATCTCAACCCACGAGTTTTCTCACTGTTACTCTTCCAAATCTCTCCCCCATCCCACCAGAGGGGAGTGAGCGAGTGGCTGTGTGGTGCTTAGTTGCCTGCTGGGGTTAAACCACAACAAGTATTTAAAAATCTACACTAAATATTATTGTAAATCCTCAATAGATGGTGCTATTATCTAAGTTAATATCTTAGCTGATTATGCAAAGGAGCTCAAGATGAGTGTCGCTGGCATCTATCTGTGAGGAGAGTCAACTATCTTTACGATGTCTTTGTTGTTCATTGTACAAGCACATGAAAGAACTTCCATTTGCTTTCCACTCCAGGGTAATGATCACAAACATAGGCAGGTATTCCAGTTATACAGCTCCACATAACAGCAGGCAGATTTCAGGCATTTTTACTAAAAGCGGGACTATTTGAATCAAAATCATTGTCTGCAGAAAATGGCATAACTCTCACCATTTTTCTCCATAGTTTGAAATAATTGATATCTGGAGCTAGTTAAAAGTGTGAAATTAAGTTGTTGTGGAATATTGCAGGCTCACATGGCTTACGTGGCTCAGTATTATGGAGGCAGAATGCATACAACAGCAGCCATCTCACTGACTTGACTTCTCGGAAAGTGGTTGTGTGCTTCCTCCATCTACAGAGTAGTCGCAGTGATCGTTCTCCCGCAAGGCAAATTTGACAGTCATTCCATAATTTCTGTTTTTGATTATGGTGTCCCATCTTTTCAGGGATGCTCTTCCAAACACCTCCAGAAAGGTAATCCAGAAAGGCACTGGAATCTGATCCTTGATCTGTTTTTAGGATTTAAATCTCTGAAATGACATCACCTAATTCTACCATGTAGGTTCTAGGACTTAGAAAACTTTAAAAAGATAAATAAATAACAGTATCATTCAGGAAGTAAAGAATCAATGAGTAAGGTACCATCAGTTTCCCCATTAAAATATAGTAAATATTTGCTCATTCACTAATGGTTGAAATGTTTTCTAATGACAACTTCAGAGTATAAATTAAATTAAACCATTAGCTAATTCCCCATTTTATATCCTATTTCAATCACGTTTACTACTGTTTGACTGCCTACTCTATGTTATCTGAAATACTATATACATATTGATTTGTGGACATTAATATAAGATGAAGACTACACTAAAAAAGTAGCTAAAAGAAACCACAGAGGAATAATTAGACTATTAGAACTTCCCTAACTGTCCTTTATCTCTTTTGAGTATTTAAGAGAAAACAAGTATTAAATATATTGTCAGTAAGTCACTGAATTTTAGGAAATGGTAATAAGCAAGTGACTGTAATTGTTAATCTATATGATAAGAAAACACAGACATGGCAACAATTGCTGATAACAATAATAAGGTGAGGTCTGTTCTTGAGTTAGGTTTAGACTCCAGCATCCTGACTCACCCTGAACAACAACATATTCTGGGAAGAGTTCCACAGCTTCATGCGCTGTATCTGTACCAGGCTGGAAAAGTGAGCATGATGGAGTCGGTGTCACACTCATGATACCTCACAGATTGCCTGTGTGAGAAAATTTGGATCCTCCAGACTGATCTGGGTGTTTGGGTTGGGCCCCTCAGACAGGCTGGGCTTGGGTTCATAGAGTAAGGTACCATAATGTTTCAGACAGAGTGATGGATTATATCCTTTATTTGTTACTCAGGTCTAATTCAGACAAATTCCCCCTGAACAGGCATTGGTCAAAAGAAGTCTGTTTAGTATATTACTCCCCTGAAGAGGCACTGGATGGTTAGACATTTCCAGCTGTTCCTCCCACAGCTTGGAAAGGTGATGTGAATTTGGACCCACTAAACTAGAGAAGGGAATTCATCTGGAATATCCCAGCTGAGACAAAGCATTCTCAAAATCAAGGCCACCACCATTCCCATTTTCCAGTGATAACAGCCAACACTACTGAGTTTTCTACTAAAGTTACTCCTGTCGGTTGTTGGGTATGCACAGTTTGCCTGAGACTAGACCCATTTGCACTACTTCGCCAAAATTATGTGTAGTCTGTGGTTCTTGAATGATAGAACAGAATGACAGAAAATGATAGAAAGACAGGCACTGTGATGTTCAGCTCTGACAGCACAGATTCTGTTCTGTTTGGGGGGCTTAACGTATAAAAAATGAACATTTACTATTTTCCAGGTATCTATCTAGAGGGTTAAAGAAGAGTTTTGCAGATGGTATTTGTAGACCAAAGCCATGACTTCTGGTGGCTGAAAGCATGCCAAGCAAGCTGCAGGAGACGTAAAGCTTGGATAAAACCCTGGCATGTGGTTTTTACTGAAAAATTTGGGGTGATCATGTTATGATCTGCAGCAAATCCATTATGTCTGAGGGTCCATTATAACTCTTCTCAGTCAAAGAAGTTGTGTACCCATTTGTACTCCCAAACATTTTAAAGTACTGTTTTTATAAGCCTCCATGTGTAAAATTCCTGGTGAAATCAGGACTTTTCTAAGAATAACCTACTCCCAAAGGACAAAAAAGTGACAGAAGGAATGAATCTGACACTGCCTAGATAGCACAGGAAAAATATTTATTTTTGCTGAAGCCCAAGAAAACGTGAAAATAAACTAAAAAAAAATGAAAAAAAAACTATTAACAGGCAAAAAAATAAAGGAATAAAGTCCAAACTGGAGAGATATGGGTGGTTTATGAAAACCACTACCATGATATAAGGACTACAAAACTGTATGAGCAATGGCCATTAGGGTTTTTAATTTGGAAATTAAGCAAAGTATTTTCTGATCCTCTAGTCATTAGTTTTTTATACAATCAGAACTACATTTGAGAATTAATCAAATATATTAGTTTTAAGCAATATGAGTTAATTTTATGAAGCCAAACATAAGCAATGGATTCAGAAGTATGTAATTTTCTATTCTTGGGCTGATGTACTTCATTAGAACTGAAAGAAGGTGAGACAGCAGGAAGCCTTCTCATGCAGGCTACAGCATTTTAAATTACTGCAGCGTGCATACAACTAATAAATTAGAAAGAGGCATTTCTATCAGGAGAGGAGTTGGGATATCTCTGGCTTTCCAAGACAGTGTTCTTCCCCAATCAATTCAGGGCAACAAAAACTGTTCAAGATGAGGCAAACTGCAGTACAAGTCTGAATGTTCCACTCACATCTTCTCTTCCTCCTTTGCTAAGTTATCTCCTTCAGTATTGATACTAAACTAAAGTTTTATGAAAGTTCAATTGATTTTTTAATATTTTATGAAATATATTTTCCATAGGACTTTAAAGCATTGTTAGGCTGAACTCTGTTTCACTTCTGACCTTTCACAGACATTGCACCTTGCATTGATTTTTCAGCTCTTTGATACTGGCTGAGCTACAATAGTTCCAGCAAATAGGAGAAGAGGGGGAAGCAAATGCCATTGCATTAAAGAACTGAAAAGAACTGATCTAAGTTCGATTACCAAGAATTCAACTTTCCTATCTCCTCCTCTCAGCACGTAAGACCTTCAGAAATAAGTCACCAAGCAAATATTTTTTCTCATATTCACCCAAGATTCAACTCTAACATTGCTTCCAACCCCCCTTTCCAATCACTCTCAGCATTAAAAACATGTATTAAAATAAATACTTGAGGTGAGTCTTTAGGCAATACTAAATATTCTCTTTCTCATCTAAATGATTTTCTGTCAGTCGGTTTGTCAGGCTCCTGAGAGAGCAGCAGGGGATCATTTGAAAAGAATTATGTTGCACCAGTGATAAATTAAATCCACTTGAATCAATAGCATTTAGATTTTTAAAAGGATATAGACAAGACACTATCAATTAAAACAAATCCTGACTCAATGGGCTTAGTTTTCACATCAGGGTCTTACTTAAGCCAGTCTCCTAGTAGACAGGGTGGGGTATTTTAATCTCCAATTTAGACATCTGATTGATGGACAGCAATGCTCAACCTATTCATTCCTGACTCTTTTTATGTCAGGTATGAGATATAGGGTTTCATTTAGCTGTCTGCAGATGAGCGTCCAGTGCTACATGAACTCTCCAAAGATATCTGGGACACCCACCCATACAGTGATGGAAATGTCTCAAATGACCAGTAGATCTATGCCTTGGCAGGAGACCCTTGTGCATCTCAAGGGGCACTAAGTGCTTATATGTAGGCCACTGATTCAAGCTGTTCATGATATCCTAAAATTTCACCTCAAATAGATCCAATGAAAGGAGTTTAGGGTGAGTAGCTCAGACTCAGCCATCAAAATCTTCTGTATCAAAATTTGAAATTCTTTCTACTGGCAAAATTCCCCACATAAAGTTGTTTTAGCAGCACTGCAGTTTTAGCAGTACTTGGATTAAAGAATTTACAGAAGAAGTCATTCAGAAAAACCTTCAGCATCATCCATAGGACATGATGTGGAACATCACCAAGAGAATTTAGGGTTCTGAATCTGGTGATCCAAGTTTGTTGTTTTTTTTTTCTCATGCCTCAAGAGACGAACATTAATCATGTCAATGAAGACACTAAGGGAGGATTTGCAGATACTGCAATTTGTTTCTTGGTTAATATTCTGGGGCTTGGGTTTGTTTTTGTTTGGGGAGACATTTTACACAGTCTCTTGATTCCAGCAGCCATACCTTAGAAAAAGCCTCCAATCATAAATTCAGGCAGAAGTTGTTCCCTGTTGCTTTCGTTACCTGATTTCACGTGTTGCCTTACAGCTGAGAAATTTTGAAAGAGCATGAAGGTAGATTAGAGTTGTATTGTCTTCAGTTTAGCCTCCAGAATACCTGAAGGGTGACCAAGTCATAAGTAACACTGGTTCTGCCCTCCACCGGTACATTTTGGGAACCCCAGCAGACGCACACCAGCAGGATTGGCATGAACTGCATGCCTTGCTAGCACTAATCCTCTGTTTATGTTTCCAGATCCCTCGTCCTACCCAGTCATGCTAACAGAGCCAAAGAAACACGGTTTTTAATCTCCTAGCTTGTGCACCACTCTAGTGGAAGAGTAAACAAGCAGCTAAAGTCTCTAAGGTTGAATTAATTATGTCTTTTGAAACACTTCATAGGCTCAGTTCAGGCTGTTTCCAGGAGCATGAGATTATTTTGACAATATAATCTCTTGAAGGATAAAGGTCAGCAGCACTTGCTTCTTTCAAGAGGAGTTTTGCCCCAGGGAGAAGTTCAGACTCAAGCCCTTTATAATTACCATGGTAGGATGGATATAGAACTTGAATAAAATGATGTCAACGGGTTTTTCCTTGCAACAGTATTCACCATCCTCAACCAGGGAAATAATTTACAACGCAAACCTGCTCAGTCAAGCCTACTGGCTGCTTGTAACTTCTTAGCCTACAAATTTCAAAATGCTTTAGTTTGAAAGATGACATTTGTAAAGAGATCAGCTGGGAGGAGCAGTTTGAATTGCATGTTAAAACCTCATTTTGAATTTACTGGTTCTTATAAATCTTATTAGAACCATAGAAAAATTTAGCTTGGAAAGGACCTTATGAGGTCATTTGGTCCAACCCCCTGCTTAAAGCAGAGACAGTGTCAAAAACAGATCATGACTTTAATAATGACTTATCAAGGTCAAGCCTCCAGAATATTTTAATATTTTTGGAGGTGATTGCAGAACATGTACTTCAGTACACATCAAGAACAGACCAGAAATTAATTCATGTCTACACTAGGTCACTTATGGTAAAATCTATTTGATCTGTTTTAGTTTATGTATTTGACCAGTATACTTAATGATGAATTGGAATGTGTTCAGAAGTGTCTCTTTCTTTGCAATGACTATAAAGGAAGCCTAGTCCAGATGTAACCATCTCCAATTAGTCAGATGAATACCATCCCAAGAACCAAATACAACCATTCAGTTACATCATCGTCAGTTACATCACCTGTATACAAAGGCAAAATCTAGATGGCAAGCATCAAACATAACAACATTTTTCTATAACATATTCCCAGCAACTGTTTCCCCAAGGATTTGTTTTAACATGCCAAGTCTCTGAGGGTCTTTTAAAAATCAACTTTGCTTATGTGTTTCTTACACTCCTAAATACAGTTACGTAAGTACAATGGCCTGAACTATTAGTGTTTAGTATCATATTTTTAATTAGAATAGCCATAAGATACACCTGGATCTTCTATAATTCTCATTGAACCTCATACAGATGGACTTAATGTACCCAAATATTTATCCAACAATACAAAAGCACCAGCCAAATTTAAAAAAAACCCCACAAAACAGAATGTCGGTATACAGTTAGTTTATAAGAGTACATATCACTTCCAGAATATCCAGTGTCATGACATACTGTAATGGCATTAATCTAAGACCTGCCAGAGTTGAATTCACCACACTGGACTGAACCTTTTGTAAATTAGCTTGCCAAACAGACTACAATTAAATCACATGCATGTTACTCCAGCTCTTAGGAGGAAGGAGGACATTTTATTAAATGTTTTTGCATCTCATAACATACTCGCTGAAAAAGGAAAACAGGATTCCTCTCAGGAAATGTGTTTTGATGTGTTTAAGAAAAGATAAAGGCACTTCAGAATAGCTGGTAGCATGAACTCCGTGTGGGATATTTTTTTTAACATCACACAAACTAAATGACTTGTAGGAAGAAGTGCGGGTGATCAGTTTAAGTCACTGAAATGCTGCAGTAGTCAGTGGAGCTAGGCTGATACTGGCTACACATTTGATCTACTGAGTCTTTTTATTCAATTAGGAAAGCAGAGCTTGGAAATAAAGAATAATTGTTTCTACTGCCCTGGAAATACTTCTGAGGAACCCATTTTCCCATACTCCATTGCTTAGAGCAAAGACTGAGGGTCTTGCAAATGCATTGTATCTCTGAACGGGACAAAGAAGGCTTTAGGAGCTCCCAAGCATCCAATTTGTAAGTGATCTTTTGACAGTAATCTGCATAGTCCTTTTGCAGGTGATATGCACTCACAGAAAAAAGAGAAAGGAATGATCCTGACACTTGAAAGAATGTAATAATTGGGAACAGATTGACTATTGGGCACAAAGGAGGAAGGTGTATTTTGCCTTATTTTGTACACCCACTCAGCAGACAAGCACCAGCAAATTTGCAGTCCCACTGAATCTTTATGTGTTTCTCAGCCTGATCAGCCTCTATGAGCTGTAATTCTGATCAAATTCAGTGCAGAGTGGAACTGATTCACAATCAACCAGAGCTACTATCCATATGCTTAAGTTCCGATTGCATGAAAGAGAAAGGCGAACGGATGCTTCACTCTCATGCTATCAGAATAGAGTGAAACCAATTGAATGTATTGCCTTTTACTTCCATTTAAAATCCCTTTTCTATTAGACTCACACAATCAGCAAAACCCCTTAAGAGGTCTATAACCCTACATAAATATCATACAGAATGACCGATTTCAACACATTACAAGCTGCAAATGGAAAGGTGACCTTGACTCATGATTTTTTTCTTCTTAGAGATTTCCAAGGCAATTATAACACTCATAATGACAAAAGATAAAGTCCTTAGAGCAGATGTGGAAAGTAAACCTTCTGTGCTCTCTTTGTGTGTTTCATTCCATGGTTTGACAGTAAAAGATAGCAAAGTGCAGTCAACTTCCTCTAGTGTTACTATGATTTAAACATTAAGCACATTTGTCAGAATAAAACAACTCGCAGGGACCTCAAACAATCTGATTCATTGGTTTATATAATAAGGTGATATAAATATCTTTGATTTGAAAGCAAAAAAATATATTTTGCTCTGCAAAATTATTTTAATGCTCCATTAACTTGCAATCTTACATCTTTCTGCTACTGCTATTACTAAAAAAAGAAAAAAAAATGAGAGAAGGCAATCCATGGTCACCGATACCACAAGATTTCATGGTATTTTGTGCTATATTAAGAGTTGTGCATATGGTCCTATATGACTTGGATCCCTCTGCCTATGTAATTCACTGTGATACAGTGGAAAGCAATACATGTTTACACGTTCTTATCACTGATTTAAAAAAGAGATAGAGATCTGCAGAAAAAGCTATCAGACAGAGGCAGAACACAGAGTGCTACACAGCACATAAATCTTACAATGCCCTCTTCTCTAGGGTTTGCAAGAGGGGCAATATTCCTGTTCACTTATTCTTGCTCAACCAGAAGTGTCTCAGGGCTGCACCTCCCCTGCACTCCCAATCTTATCCATGCAGGACCCAGGATGCTCCTGTCAGATGATCAAGGTCTTCAGTGTCCAGCCAAAGGCAAGCCAACCTGCAAGACTGACTACTTCCTAATCCTCACCAAGTTAAAAATCATAATCACCAGAAAGTACTTGGCCTAGGAGGTTTGTTAACAGTTGCTGGCATCCTTTAGCAAGGGTTTGGTAAAATGTTTTGCACACAATCTTTTTCCCCGCTCCTCCTAAGAAATTCCATCCCCAAAATACCTGATATTTTTATATAGTAAAAATAATCCATCTTTGAGCTTTTGTTTGTGCAGGGGCAAAGGAGATTATGGGAAGGGGTAGGAAAGAGTGCTCTTTTCTCAGTTTGCAAAAAAACAAGGTAGTTTTATTCTTCACTTCCCACTGAATTAATTTAATGACTGTCCCAAACTGAAGTCTTCCAGTATTTAAACTTGTATCAGTTGAAGCTGCGAATATGTGGCACCACTGAGAAAGGGTCCTAAGGGTCTTACAAATAACTCAGTTTCATGCCAGCAAAAACATTTGATTTAGGGAGTGAAAATTACTGTAATCAGGATGCCTTAACATGAAATCTTGGAATGAATGTATGCAAACATAGTTAGTCGGTGTCACTGAGGACAATCTGTTTGATTAGTCCCAAGTATTTAATGAAAATAATTTATTTCTCTCCACACATTGCAGTATGTACATACCAATTGTAGGCTCTGTCATGGGCTGGTGAACAAAATCAAATTTGATGATAAAGGACAGGGTATTCATTATTGTTCAAAATAGCTAATCCTGTACCAGTGCTAGATTATACCCTCAGCTCATCTTCAAGGACCATTTGAATTGAAGTTGATGCAGTATAATTTCCAATCCATCTGAGCTACTTGATCTGCAAATAGTATGAATATAAAATATTCATGTCTCTACACTATGCTTAAAAAAAAAAAATTCTAAGAAGACTTCTTCTGCCACAGAAAATAAAACACTAGGTCATTTTTATTGTTTTCTGCTTCAAAAATAGCAGGTGGCTGACAGAAAACTACAATGAGTTCCGTTTCTGCTCATCCATCTCCAGCTCATAGTCTATTGTATAGCTCTTATTTATTGGCATTGTATGTCAATGTCAAATATGTTTGCAGGCTATTTAAGCTTTTATTATACTATGATTCTATAGGATTAAAAAACAATCTTTGTTTTAACAACGTCTGTCTGATTAGTTGATGTGCCAGCAGTGATACCGAGCAGCTTCACTGTATGTCCCTAGGCTGTAACAGATGTTTTTGTCTTCTGGTTTCTTGTAGTGTTTATTTAGCAAAAATTGAATATTACAAATATATTACTAATATTGAAGTGTTACTGTTCATGTCTGCATTGTAACAATAAGGATCTCTCAGCACTTCAACTTCAGACTTTCACTTGGTCTTAAAAAAACATGGTAGATTTAAGGGTGTTTTTCATTTAGATAATAAAGTAAAAAGGAAAGTTACATTACAAAGATGGGCATATTCTTTTAATCTACTGTTAAAATAGAATAGAATAGAACAGAACAGAACAGAATATTCAACTATTTGAGTTGGAAGGGACCTACAGCAATCATCTAGTTCAACAGCCTGACCACTTCAGGGCTGGCCAAAAGTTAAAGTATGGTGTTAAGGGCATTGTCCAAATGCCTCTTAAACACTGACAGGCATGGGGCATCGACCACCTCTCTAGGAAACCTATTCCAGCGTTTGACCACTCTCTTGGTAAAGAAATGCTTCCTAATGTCCAGTCTATACAGTTTCCATTGTATATACACACAATACTGTAAGGACTTGTAACTGTATACAATATATAGATAGTGGGTTAAAGGTTTTGGAGAAAGAAAGGCTCATCTTTGTCCCTCCATTTCACTTAAAGAAAGAATCAGTGAAGCTCCTGTTTCCATCCAAATCGGTTGCAAAAGGAAGGTTTCTAAGGAATTTGAAAACTTTGTTTAGTATTGTTTAGGGTACATAAGAGAGAAAATTAAAGTTCCATCCCACATAGTTTCTCTCTCTCTTGTCTCTCTGCTTAGCTTCAATTAATTTTCTTTAGGTCAGGTGTATTTAATAAGTCAGCCTAAGTCTTCAAGTCAAAAACCCACACATTCACATGTCTGTGAATAAATAACACACATAAGAGCATGTTTATATGCCTTAGGTTTAAAGACACAAACACATATTTCAGCATCCAAAAGATTTCTGCAGAACAGTAGCAGTCATTATTCAAGGTATTTGAGTTCCAAAACTATCAGCATCTCTGAGAATCAGGACACTTATTTAGGTCATATGGATATTAGCCAACATTTTCAAAAATGGCTGTCTAAATTTAGGAACAGAAATTCATATTTAAGTACCAGCCTCAGCAGTTCATTTTTTCAGCAGTATTAATCACTTGCAACTGCTAGTAACTTTATTTCTCTGTATCCAGGGTCCAAAATTTTCCAGAAATGACTGAATAGGTACAGTGATTTCATTTTGGATGTCCAAATTCTGTGAGATGTTCAAGAGATATCCCAAGAACAAGACTTACTCATTTCTAGTCAGGCATATCTAAGTTGAACCAGACTGGGAATCCAAAATCTCTAATCTTTTCTTAAAGTCTTGGATCTTTGAAGTACAGGTTAGGATTTTTTTAATATTTTAGCATTACAATTCTGGTGCTTTTCACTACTTTATATGAATGGTGTTTTGCATCACACACACTTATGAATGTGTTTTGGAAACCAAAGATAGGCAGCAGCTATGGGGCGAGGACAGTCAAGCTGGGGGTCAAGGGTGGTGGCCCTTCTCAACAAAGTATCATCCCATAGCACCCAGCCAGAAAAGCAGAGAGGGAATGGGGATGGTGATCAGGGTCAGCCACAGCCCAGGCATGGCCAGACCAACCTGCAGCTAAGGCAGGTCTGAGGTGATGCCATGGAGGGCCAGTGTGGGGATGGGACATGGCCAGGCACAGACATGGCTGTTAAATATAGCTTAAATCTGCCCTCTTTTAGTTTAAAACCATTACCCTTGTCCTATCGCAACAGCCCTTACTAAGAAGTCTGTCCTCATCTTTCTTATGAGCCCCTTTAGGTACTGGAAGGCTGCAATAAGATCTCCCTGGAGCCTTCTCTTCTGCAGGCTGAACAACCCCAACACTCTCAGCCAGTCCTCACAGGAGAGCTGTTCCAGCCCTCTGATCATTTTTGTGGCCTCCTCTGGACCCGTTCCAACAGGGCCATGTCTTTCCTGTGCTGAGGGCTCCAGAGCTGGACGCAGCACTGCAGGAGGGTCTCACCAGAGCAGAGTAGAGGGGCAGAATCCCTTCCCTTAACCTGCTGGCTATACTGCTTTGGATGCGGCCCAGGAGACAGTTGGCCTTCTGGGTTGTGAGTGCACATTGATGACTTATGTCCAGCTTTTCATCCACCAGTACCCCAAGTCCTTCTTGGCAGGTCTGCTCTGCATCCCTTCAT
>NW_010551062.1:0-8484 GCF_000687285.1 Phaethon lepturus | reverse complement strand
GGGCAGGCCTGTTCTCCACCCCTTCACCCCCCAGCCTGTACTCACACCTGGGGACTGACCTGACACAGGTGCAGAGGCCCTTGGCCTTGTTAAACCTCATGAGGTTCACATGGGCCCATTCCTTGAGCTTGTCCAGGTCCCTCTGGATGACATCCCCTCCCTCAGGCATGTCAACCGCACCACTTACTTTGGTGTCTTCTGCAAACTTGCTGAGGGTGCATTTGATCCCACTGTCTATGTCACTGATGAAGATATTAAAGTGTACTGGTCCCAATGTGGACCCCTGAGAGACACCACTCATCATCGATCTCCATCTGGACATTGAGCCATTGAACACTACCCTCTAGATGCAACAATCCAACCAGTTCCTCATCCACCCAACAGTCCACCCATCAAACCCATCTCTCACCAATGCAGAGAGAAAGATGTTGTGGGGGACCGTCTCAAAGGCCTTGCAGAAGTCCAGATAGACAACGTCAGTAGCTCTTCCTTTCTCCACTGATGTGGACACTCCATACTAGAAGGCCGCTGGGTTGGTCAGGCAGGATTTGCCCTTGATGAAGCCATGCTGGCTCTCTTGAATCACCTCCCTGACCTCCATGTGCCTTAGCATAGCTCGTAAGTAGCATAAATCATGAGATATAAACCCTTCCCTCAATTTTCCTTTAGTGGAAGAAGAGGTTAATCACACCCATACTTTGTCTAGAAATTTTCTTAATGCCGCCCCTATGTGACAGCAGCTACACCTTCCCAAATCTTCTAAGAAAAAGTTATTTCTCTATCGATCAAAACTGACTTAGATTATCTTTTTAACCATTATTTAAAAGGTGGTATGTCTAGCCTCTAAATTTGGATTATTAATCCATAAATTTTGCTTTTAGCAAAACATACGAGAATACAGTAAAATTTGGTGTTATGTGAATGTAGGCAGCAATGACAGGCTACAATTCAGACCAAATATAGTTACTAAAACCAGTATGAGAAAAAAGGTTTTATAATTCAGCACATACTTCTATGTCAGAATTTGAAGAGAAAAAAATGCCTGATTTATTTTGATTTTGTAAACTTAATTAGATATGAACTTTTAAAGGTTCATCCTCATACTATTATGCATGCTCACTATCTCAGCACCAGAGAGACACCAAGGAAATAAATGCAGCTTTTAAAAACAGTATTAGAATGTATGGTAAAAACTACCTGCTCCAGCTGATTTTTAATGGCAGAACAGTATACTGGTTGGGATATAGGGAACACGTAGCTCAAGAAAGAAGAGGTAACTTACTGTAACCCTTCGGTAACTCATGATCTGAACAATCAGATTTCCTTTGCAGCAGCGGGTACAGGGCTGATAACTAGATGAACTGCTATGCAAGGTGTCAAACTTGTCCCTGGGAAACTTTAGGATTACACCAAAGGTGAATTTGACCTGTGGGACTTTTCCAGCACCTGAGATTACCATGATCAGCATTTCTGTTATTAGATGATTGTGTCAGCACTGGAAGCACGATGGGTAATGTAGCCACAAGGCTGAAACAGACAATAAGGAAGGAAACGTCACAATTAATGAAGAACTAATTTAATAAAGGCTGTGAAAAGAAACAGTGTTGCATGTTCAAAGGGCAAGGAGAAGAAGATACTGCAAAGGGTCATTGCAGTCCTCTGCTCTTCATATTTATCTCCTTGATGACTTATTTAATATATTCATTAACACATATTACCTACTGAACTGCCTAGATTCATATTTAATAGCAATATTTAATGCAAAGTGACCTGCATTTCTTGTCTTGTTGCATGACACCAATCCTACCTATATATATGTAGTGCAGGTGGTAGTCTGGTCAAATGACACTATCAGGAGATACATGTGTTTCAAAGGCAACAACCTCCTGTCAGTATGTTAATCAACAATTCTGAATCAAAAAGACAGATGTTCACAACAGCCTGAGCTTAAAGATGTTGGGCATCCATGAACATAATGTAAATAAATTAAGGTTTAATAGCTCTGATGACCAAAAGGCATTTGTTTTCTAGGAAACATGAGAAATTTGAAAATAGGTGCTGAGATCCATATGAGTGCCTCAGCCTTGACCATGAGCAAGCATCAAACTTGTAGTAGCAGAACAGGTGGGTAAGCACAGAAAACAGAGGAGAGTGAGTAGGAAATTCTGGACAGCAGTTTTTCCTGAGAGAAGCAGAAGGAGGAAGAGCAGTTGGATACTGGTTCCCAAGAAGCAAAATGCATTTAGGGACCTTTGGGTTGTACAATTAGGGCTGCTCTTTAAGTGGTGAGCCGGGATGTTGAACATATTTGCTAGTGCAGCCTGCCACAGCTGAGGCTGCTTTGAGAATTTGATGTGTGTCTGCTGTTCAAAATAAGGTTACTGGAGTGCAAATGGGACTGGGATGGCACCCTTTTTGATCCTGATGAGGAGGCAACCCTTGCCCAGACCCAGGCAAGGTTATCAGGTAGTGACTGAGTGACTAAGGAAATGCAGTGAACAGCAAAGTTTTTTCTTAGGACCGGTACTGCAGAGAGCACAAGGAGCAGCATATCACCTTGATGCTTATTTTGTGGGGGTTTTGTTGTTTTCTTTCATGTTCTTGGGTATTTCTAACACACTGCTAACTAGTTTTATTAAAATAAGAGTAAGAGCAATATTAATCGCTCCTTCAAAGAAGCAGCTAAACTAATACAATCTTCTGGGGAAAAAAAGAAAAAAAAAACACATTCCCTGTTGACAGCAGAGATGAACAGGGATTATCGGCCCAAGTTTTGTTCACAGAGCCGTATGAGCAGTAACTTGTCCTGACTGGTCTGTTTTCTTGAGGGGAGGAGGGTTGAACTGAAGCAACACACAGAAGAGAGTATGAAGCCTATGAATGGGTTGTAGCCTATGTATGAAGCCTATGGCGTGGTCAGACCATTCCCACCTCAGCTGTGTCACTCCTTGTGCTGACATGCTCCCATGGGAGTACAACTTTAGCAAATCACATGAGACTCCCACATGTACTTGGGGTGCACAAAACGGAACTGTCATGGTCCATGATGTTACGACTGATGCAGGGGGACCCAAGGGAGCTGTTCTGGATGCTAAATTTGGGGTGCCAGGAAAAACACACAGAAGTCCATTACCTTATAGATGGCATTTTCTGAAAAACTGCCAGTTCCACACACGAGACCAAAGACACAGGCAAACAAGCACAGTCTCTGTGAGTGAATGAGATAATAGCATAGTAGTAAGCATCTTAGGAACTGGGGAAGCCTGTACAAGAAGAATTAGGTGTATGTTAATCATAATAGAGCCAGGCTGCTGACACTAAAATTCAATACACTGGGGAGGAGTACTTAGACTGGGAGCAGAGGAAAAGCTGGCAGCATAAAAGCACCTGTTTCAGACTTATGGGACCCCCAGGGTGGTTGTGGCTAATGCTCAGTGCACCTCTGAGAAAAACGGCAGAATAACTGCTGGACAAATACAATAAATAAGGAAGGTGAATTAGACCACTTACAATGCCATTTTGCTGGTGCATGCCAGTTTCAGGTGACAGGGTGAGGGCAGAACTTCCAAATGTTTCTACACCAGTGTTAAAAGCATAAAAATAAAAAAATGGGAGAACCAAAACTTGGGAATTTGGGTTTTTTGATAATGGGATAGCCTACACAGCACCAGGCCTGCTGTAATCAGATGGGATTCACCTTTCTCAAAGGCAAAGAGGGTCTTTGCTCTCGAGCTAGTAGGGCTCATTGACAGAGCTTTAAAGCAGACTTGAAGAGGGAGGGATATAATATCAGGCTTGCCCGTAACAAACTGTGGGATGACACACCAAGGTTAGAGGGACAGTGTGTTAGTGAGGGCTTTCAGCCCATTGCCCTGAGACGTGCTGGCTACACTGCAGCACACTTGAAGTCTTATGGACATGAGCCAGGGGCTCCTGGGGTAATAGGGAGGTAATAGATTTCCCCAACAGGGAAACACCACTGAAATACCCCGAAAGAATTAATGGGCGTTCCTCTAAGAAGGTGACACGGCCAACAGCCCAGCTGAAGTGCCTCTACACCAATGCACGCAGCATGGGCAACAAACAAGAGGAGCTGGAAGCCACTGTGCTGCTAGAAAGCTATGACCTGGTTGCCATTATTGAAACTTGGTGGGACAAATCCCACAACTGGAGTGCAGCTATGGATGGCTACAGGCTGTTCAGAAGGGACCGGCGAGGAAGGGCGGGCAGAGGCATTGCCCTCTACATCCAGAAATGGACAGAGTGTGAAGAGCTGTCTCTGAAGAAGAGCCATGAGCAGGTCGAAAGCTTATGGGTAAGAATCAGGGACCAAGGCAACAAAGGAAACTTTGTTGTTGGTGTCTACTACAGGCTGCCTGATCAAGGAGACCCTGTTGATGAAGCCTTCTCACCCCAGCTGTGAGTGTCATCTCTCCAATAAAACAGGCAAGGAGACTAGAAAGTTGTCTGCTGTTTAAGAAACAGGAAGCTGGTTCAAATAAGGAGAAGAGAAAAGCCCACAAAACATAGCAGGTAGAATGTAAAGAGGAAATACCAATAATTTAAAAAGAACTTGAGCAGTGCTTTGCTCTTCTTAAATTATTGTCCTCCTTCAAGTACATTAAAAGTCAGAATCAGGTCAGGGTACTCCTACAGTTGATTGCAAAGGTGCAAAAGGAACATGTGGGGACCATAAGGTAACAACAGGGAAGCTCTGTAATTTCCTTGCTTTGTTTTTTACTCTTGAAGATGATGGAGAGCTTTCAAGACCTGACACCTTTGCAGCAGATTGGTAAGAAGAGTGAGATGAATTTGGAGTAAACACACAGAAGTCTCAGACCAAGTAGACAAATTAGATTTCAGTAAATCATTGGGACCAGATGGTGTTAACCCATGAGTCTCTAAGGAGCTGAAACACAAAACTGCAGAAGTTCTGGCCAGAGAGTGTACTGTGCTATTGCAAACAGCCACATGCCAGAGGACTGGCAAAGCACCAGTTACCACTGTGTTTCCCATTTCCCAGCTGGAGAGTGGCTCTGGAGGGAACGGGAACTACCGACCAATGATTCACCTCCACACCACACAACGTGGTACAGCCTGTAATAAGGAATAAGATCACTGAGCACATGAACAAGAGCTATTTTGGGGAAAAGAGCCTGGGCTTTACATAAGGAAATCATGCCAGAGAAACCTATGGACATGATAGCACCTCCTGACACCACTGTTGGAAGGCAGACTCACAAGGGCACATCTCATGTCCCCTTTGATGGTGCCTGAAGAATTTACAGCTTCAGCTACTCTATCTGCAGTGTCTTATATTTTATATGCTACTCATTCCCTGATAACCCTGCTTTCCCTTTGCTTTTACATCACAAACAATTGCAAGGCTTATCCATTCAAGGCATCTCTGCTAAGGCTTATCCCATGCTCAGATAAAACCTTAGTTCTGACTGCATTTACATTATATGTCCTCTCTAGATCTGTCTTTTAATTTGTTTTGGCTTATAAAAGGCTTCTGCAGAGTAGCCTATCCATAAATATAATTTAGATTTATGTAGCTTATAGCATTTAGCTGCATAGGCTGTCACTCTTCCCCTTGTCAGACTCAACTTAATTCTGTGCAGGGTCCCTGGAGACCTCACTCTCTCCAGACGAGCTTGCAAGAATTAGAGAAAACCTGCCTCTATAAGTATACAGAAAATTCTCCCTTGCCCAAACCACTTACATGCAAGATCCAGCTTCCCGAGAGCGAGTCCTTCTGTGTTTTACCTTGAACTTCACAGAAACTCAAACTCTGAAAAAATCCATTATGCTGCCATGTCTTGTGGCTCCAATGGGAAATGTACATTAATGGTCAATGTCTTATCACATCATTTCTTAGTGCTTGTTATGATTGCTATGCACAGCTATGAATGTGCAAAAAACCACTTAATATCACTATAATATATTAAGGAAGTAGTAATAATATATTACGTAAAGTAATTGCATAGCACATATATAATGCTGACAAATTTATTTAAGCAAATTAAGAATACTGCAGAGGAACTATTTTCCAGCTATCTTGGATTGAAGTGTTCACTGTTGGAAGTCTAATTTAAATTTTTATGATTAGATTATGATAACCATTGCGAAATCAGTACTAAAAGTATATAGCCCTAAAAGTCCATACAAGCACCAATTAATTTAGCCTGAGATTCTCTGAGAAAGAAAATGTGTTTACCATGGAATATTTTATTAGTGCTTCATTTTAAAAAGGTACTTCCCTACAGGGCAGTTTTCCTCACACTGGACTCTGAAGAATACTGATGATGCCACAGTCTCTTACTAATTGGATTCACGAGCTACAAAGAAACGATCTTGGTTATTATCTATCACTTGGTTATAGAGACCCACAAGTATCAGCCTGAAGAATCCATGGTCTTAGATTTCTCACCCCTGATTCCATCCCAATGACTAATTACCAGTCACTTCCTATTGAGAAAGGAAAAAACGCTGTTCTACTTTTATTTGCTAGCAATGCACCATATATTTAAGTAAATATTGATTTTCTAATCGCTAAGATAAAGTACCACATAATGGCAATTTTGAAACGGTGGTAGTGCATACAGCACCACACGCTCCATTAACCTGTTCCTCCTCCCCTGTGCCAAGGCTTGTTGTCAGTCTGAGTAGCCCAGTTCCCAAATATTTGACTTTTTATTTTTACCCGATTGAACTCAAAACCCCAAATACATATTCACATGATGCCTACTTACCTTCTGTCATTCTTTGACGTTGAGACAGACCTTCTCACCCTCTTCACACCACCTTTTACAAAATTAAATAATAAATATGTTGGGCAGGAACAACATCTTGTTCTCATCTATATCCTGCCTAGCTGTGTCACTATAAGCACATTCATGTTTTCTATTATGTGGCTCAGTCTCTTTACAGATACACGTACAACATATTAGGCAGGTCGTGCTGACAGCAAATAAAGCCTGGTTCAAATATTGGTAAGTTCCTTTGAATGTTAGCAAAAATGTTACAGCTTGAACCTCCACCCAGAAATCAGAGAATATCAAACGTTTCCCCAAACAGGGATTTTACAGCAACAACTTCACATGTCTGGGTCTAAGTATGAAACAAAAATGGCTTCATGAAGAGGAACCATGAAGAAGGTACCCCTCCCTTCTGAGGGGTGCAGAGGGCCCAATATGCTGACCGCGCCCAAGCCACAGGGAAGTCTGCTGCCTCCCTGGGGCCCGGGTGAGAGACGTCACCATCACCAGGAAACTCCCTGGTCTGGTTCAGCCCACTGATTACTACCCAGTGTTGGTCATACAGGTTGGCAACGACGAGGTTGCGCTAAGAAACCCAAAAGCCAAATCCTTCCTTATCAGATCTTTTTACTTCTTTTTGTTTGTTTGTCTGTTTGGTTTTTTTTGTCTGGCAGACTCTATGAAATGTTAGAATAAGTTCCACAAAGAGAAAGGAATGTGCTCTAGCAAACAGTGCTTCAGCAGACATGAATTTCACTAATGCACCTGTAGGCAATAGTCTCTATATTCCAGCATTAATTATTTGTCCATCTAATACAATATTTTCCCACTCTTCCTTTCCAGGTGTATCCCATCATAACCACACACTTTATGTTTACTTTACTTAAAGCCTGTAGAGCAGGAAGAATTCAAAGGTGTGCGATAGGCCTACTTGGCCTGTGTATGAGACATTTAGAATAGAAAACGATAGCTACCAATATCTGACAGCAAAAAATGAAATACCTCTGAAGGCTAGCAATGAAAAACTGAATCACACAGTTCAAGAAGTGACCAGTGCACTCCAGGCTTTGAGAGTCAGGCAACTTATTTAAGGGCATCCCTTTCAACTTAGCTGCCTACTTATCACCAGTTTATATTACAAAAGGTTGGAAACAGGTTACACACAGCAATTAGGTTTGTTTATAGGCCCATCAATCAGTAGGATAGAAAATATCTGTGACTGGATAACATGGAAAGGAAGATGCATGAGATAACTGTTACCTCCTTTGGGACACCTTTGGGACACAAGAAGTGATGTGGATATAATGAGATACAATTCCAACCACCAAGTAAGTGAAGAAAATTTGGTCATCCAAAGCCTGAAGTCAATCTGAAAGAGTATGCAATTTCTTCTTTCTAAAATCTGTAGTTGTAACACAATAAAAATAAACACATGCACTAAATGCTTCTGCTCTGATGATTAGCTGCCTGTTGCCAACAACGTCTATTTGATGTAGCTATTATAGTTCAGAATTTAAAATCCAGTAAGGCAGAGAATGTCGTTCAAGTTCATACATTCATAGATAACTCTGAAAAATTATTCTGATTTCTGAACAAGAGCAAACTCACTTCACCAGGGAAATTCATAACAGCAGTTGAGAATCAAAGTTCATATTATCATTCAATCAGTACTAACAAGGACATGTAAGTATGATCACAGAATCATTAAGGTTGTAAAAGATCT
>NW_010551061.1:41405-82000 GCF_000687285.1 Phaethon lepturus | reverse complement strand
TCTGCATCTGCCTCGGTGGTGAAACGCCGGCCCTTGTTTATAGGCGGTGTTTTCATTTTACTCGAACAGGTCCCTACGTTCGTAGCAAAGACTGTCTGTGCTTCTAGGTTTAAAACGGACTTTTCTGGTTCAGCATAAGTCAAATCCCACTTGGCTTTACTTAAAGATGGTGTATTAAGTGTTTGTTTGTGTATAAAAAGTCAGTCTAAAATAGACATAGCTCTTTCGGCCTGTGTAGTGTGTGTAGGTTTCATCAATGTCATGTTCTTTTCCAGAGTTGTTTTTTTTTTTTTAACTCAAATGGGTGATGAAAAGGATTCTTGGAAAGTGAAAACTTTAGATGAAATTCTTCAGGAAAAAAAACGGAGGAAGGAGCAAGAAGAGAAGGCAGAGATAAAACGTATGAAAAATGTAAGCTGCCCTTTGGTATACGAGCATTTCTGATGAAAATTGAGGAGCTTCGGTGCCCATCCTCATTTTCTTATGAGAACAAGGCTTCTTGCCCTGCCATGTATGTTTTGTGTGTGTGATCTCTAGTTCCAAAGTTTGACAAAAATATGATGCTTTGCTAAGATCTCATTGCCTTTATGTTGTACGCTGTGCTTTGTTTCATAGCTATTTGTTAGAAAAGGTAAAGAAATGGATGCAGGTAACTGGGAGTTGCAATTCAATAAACACCTTTCAAAGATTTTATAGAGGAATGGGGTTAAATAATGACTCTTGAATCTTTTTTGTTACGATTTGGTTTTGTACAATTATGTACAAAATAATGTTCTTTTGGGAAAAAACCCACAATAGTTAGTGCAATCCTCCTTAACTGATGTTTAATTTTGTCTAAATACATTGAATTTACAGAAGTTCAGCTATGATGGCAATGGAGCTTTTTGGCTTCTTAGAACTATGAAATCTCTGCTTCATAAGTTAGTGTACTTTACTGGTGCAACCAGTTGAGGATGGCTTTTGAGCTAGGAATGGAAGAGTTGAATACTATTTAAATTTTTTCATTTTGACAGAAAAATTAATTGCTTTTTGGTTTTGCCCTTTCTTTCATTTCTGTAACAGTCAGATGATAGGGATTCAAAGCGGGATTCACTTGAAGAGGGGGAGTTGAGAGATCATCGCATGGAAATAACAATCAGAAATTCACCTTATAGGAGGGAAGACTCTATGGAAGACAGGTAAGAATAAAAGAATAACCATGTTACCTTAGAAAGAGTTAATAAAATGAATCTTTAGAAGTCCTGAGAAGAGGTTTTAAACATATCTGAAGCAGGAAAGTCAACTTCATTAGTGTGCAGATGTGCCATCTTGCCTCCTGTTTGTAGAACATGCCAGGGTATCTCTTTGAAGTACTGATTAAGACTTAACAGAGTATTGTGGTCCACTTTTGGCCACTACCTAATAATGAAATAGTTTGCTTAAGATGCAGCATGCCTGCTCAGTTCTCTTCAGTACTTAATTCATCCGTAGTTTGCTTGCGTATTAAAAGTGTGCATATAATAGCTTAACTTCTCATCTACGTGACTATGATTTTCTGTAAGGTGCTATTAATGCCTTGGTTCAGGGGTATTATGGAAATTAACTTTAATATAAATTAATAAAACAGGAAAAAATTCATTCTTTTCAAAACGGAGAAAAGAGGAAATAACATGCAGTCTGTTTGAAAGTATGTGTAACCTTCCTGAGTTTATTAATTTGTCATGTATTTTAGAGGAGAAGAAGATGATTCCTTGGCTATAAAACCACCGCAGCAAATGTCACGGAAAGAAAAAGCCCATCATAGAAAAGATGAGAAGAGGAAAGAGAAGCGTAGACATCGTAGTCATTCAGCAGAAGGTTGTTATTACTACATTTGGATAACCTCTGTAGTGGCTTCCCGAAGTGAAGCCAAACAGGCACTATGTAGAAATTAAGTAACAATAACTAAAAGCTAAAGAAAACATGTTAGGTGCATAAGACAAAGCAATTTAAACTTGTATTGTTTCTTTGGTTATGTTTAATGCCCTTATGGGAACGAAACGGGTATATATGTGTTTGAGAGGACAGTAATCACTTTGGGACAGGGACAGAGTCTACTTTTACTCTTTGAAGTCTGTTAAGCTTCTTTCTGGCTTCACTGAGTGACTGGGATGAGCTATGATCTTTGTACCTGACTGTAAAGGGAAAAATACCCTTCCTAGAAACATTCATGTTGTATTCCTATTACTAACAGCCTTTTTCTGTTTTTAATGCAAGCATTTGTGCAAGATCTTACAAACTTTGAATTTTCCCACACCCTTTCAGATCAGGATTTTTTCATTAAGAAAATAACAGAGAACGTGAAAATAGGTTGACATAAGTTTCATCCTTTGTAGTTTTGCTTTTTAAGAATAGGAACGCTAAATATTTTGAATAGTAACACTCCAAAATTAATTTTTGTTTGTTTAGGGAAACATGCCAGAGTGAAAGAGAAAGAACGGGAACATGAGCGTAGGAAGAGACATAGAGAAGAGCAGGATAAAGCCCGTCGTGAATGGGAAAGACAGAAACGGAGAGAAATGGCAAGGGAGCATTCCAGGAGGGAGAGGTACATCCATCCCTCCCTCCCCTGTGACAAACCAACAGAAATATGAACAGCTTCCTTCTCTAAATCTATCTCTAAACTTTCATTGTTCTGAAATGACAAAAAAATTCAGAGCAAAAACTTGTAAGGTCTGATGCCAGTGCCATGTTCCTGTGAATGTGTTGTCTAATGAAAATGTGTTTTGACTTTAATTATCTTTGTAAGTGGCTTCATTACAACAGATACTTGTAGGTGAATTCATTGCCAGTGTTTTACTGTAATGAAAAAAACCCCAAACCCATGAACTAGATTTGTATAGCATCAGGGGATTTATTAACTGAACTTGCTTAATTTCTGTTTGAATCCTGATAAGGGTGCAGAAGCTCACGTGATTTAGAGCTCATGGTCTTTGTCTTTGAAATGCTGTTTTTAAAGGATCAGCTGAAAAGCTATGTCTGTTTTTGACTAATAATGCCATCAGCTGTATTGCTGATTATGAAGTTGAATGGTCCTTCAGTTTGTTATAGCAAACCAGTTTTCCTTTATTTCATAAGCTGAATTTGTAGTGAACTGTAATGTAACAAAAAATAATTATTTTCTAGAGATCGTCTGGAGCAACTTGAGCGAGAACGAGAGAGAAAAATCAGAGAGCAGCAAAAAGAACAAAGAGAGCAAAAAGAACGCGAAAGGCGAGCTGAAGAAAGGCGTAAGGAACGGGAAGCCAGAAGAGAAGGTAACTATCTCTGTATAAATGTTGTTTGGGCTTACTGTCTGCTGACACAATGGTGGAATGGTGGTATAGAAAGCATTTTTTTGCTTAGGCCAGTGTCAGAATTTAAAAAAATTAAAGTGGGGGGAACTTCTAAAAGCGGGGGTGGGGGAACTATTAAGTTCTACATGGGGAGATAAAACAATGTCATATGCCTTAAATATCATGGCGTATTGATTAGTCAGTAATTACTGTCTGTCTTTGCCTCTCTCTGTTAGTCTGGTTTCCTATAGAAACAAGATTTATGTAATTGATGGTGTCTCTGTGTGTGTGTGTGTGTGTGTATCTGTCATGATCCCAGTTGCTTCTGAAGCCTTTGGCTGAGTCTAACCCAATTTGATAAGAGATTGAAGTCTCAAATTTAAGTGTTTTAAGGATTTGGGGAAATAAATTTCAAAGGGAGAAGAGAGATAGATCATGTAAGTACTCCAACCATGAAAAAGGATGGAGTGGGAATCAGGTGGGGAAGATAGGATAACCGAGCAATTTAAATTAACTTCTACACATGAACCCTTACTTTGCACAGGATATCAGATTATTTGCAATCTAAGTTGGGATCATATTTGCTTAAAGGATCTCTGTTTGTCCCAGCTTTCAGAGGTAAAAATCAGAGCCCTTTCCTGTGATCAAATGGTGAAGATTGGTCAAGTGTAGCAGAGGAAGCCGTATTTATTGCTATTCTTTCTAGTTCAGCTCATACAGAACAGCTCCTTTTTGTGCTTGGTATTTACACTGATATTGCTCAATCTAGCCTTTCATTTTAGTTCTTTTTATTGCTCTGAATGTTCTGTCAGCTTCTTCTAAACCTTAGCTGGTTTTATTCTTTTATGTATCTTCCTGGTCTGTCCATTTCTTTCTCTGGCATTAATGCCTTAGTTTCAGGGTATTTACTGTGTAGTACATAGGGCATCTTGCTTCTGTTTCCCCAAGTATGGCAGCTCCTTTCTCTAAGTAGTACAGTAGTACAAACCCATATTTTACTGTGCATGAGATAAATCATAGTTCTTTATTCTCCTACATACAGTTAGGTTCCCCTTTCACTCCTCCACATTACCTGTTAGTTTGTAAGGAAAAATGAGAAGTATGCAAAGCAGGTGGTTGTGGTGGACAGAAGTATTCTAGTTAGGGCAGGGAGATGTAACAGTTTCTTCGGTTTTGTTTTCACTAGTTTCTGCACACCATAGAACAGTGAGGGAAGAATATGGAGACAAAGTAAAAATGAGACCCTGGAGTCGCAGCCCATTACGACAGCAAAGAGACAAGCTTGAGCAAGGAGATAGCAGGAAACCAGGTAGCATTTGCCACTTTATAATGTCTTTACCTGGGGTCTAGGAGGAGCTGTTATGGGATAGTGTTTAATTTTTAGTAGTAAATATATATCCCTGGTACTCTATTGGAAGTGTTGTCCACTTCAGCTGTGGTGGCATAATTCTGGAATATTAATGAATATATACATATGTACTGTTTTCTAAAGCAATGCTGTTTTTGGAGGTAATTGTGCAAGTGAAAAATTCAATGAATCTTTCCTTTTTAGTAGTAGGAGTAGTAATTTTAAAAGTTTCAAAGTGAGTTACTTCAATGATAAAAGAAGCAGCCGACTGAATTTTAAAAATTTTGTAATTTAATTCCCTTGTAGATTACAAAAGGATTGCTTATGCTAGCTCCAGTTGGATTTGTTGTTAGGAATGAAGCTACCTTAAAAAGTTACCTTATGGGGATCAATATAGTTTAAGCATCACTGACATAGTTATCTTGTAGAAGAAAATAAATGCTTAAGGCAGTATTCTGGTTAGATGGTGAATTTTGTTTTCTAAGCCAGAAAATTGTCCTTCCCATGCCTAGAAGGTCCTAACTGCGAGTAGAGAACTTGCACAAGTGACATAAGTGTCTTTGGTTAAAGAAGAAAAAGCTCTGTGTCTGCCTTGTTAAAGTGTGTAGCTGTAAAAATAAGTGTAACTATTTCAAATAAGCTGATTGCAGAATGTAAGCAGCTGAAATTCCAGGTGGAGGCAGGCAGCTGATCAACAGTTATTCACACATGGTATTTCATGGTGGTCCAGAGAGACTGCATTAGAATAGTAATCACTAATAGCAAGCGCTGTATGTACACACATTAGTGAGACTGTGTTGTGGTGGTACTTGTTACCATATTACTTTTTTCATTTTGGTAATTTTTTTTTAATTACTCTTAGGGGGACTTAGGCATATATCATGTTTAAAAAACCAAAAGATCAATATTCCGCATTTTTCGCTGTTGGTCCTGCACCGCTGCAATTCAGAAAAGCTGCTTGTCTTTTGAACAGTTTGTGAAATATTTTTAGTGCTCTGTATTTCCAGTACAGATTGTTCAGCACAAATTTAATGGCCAGAGAAACTAAAGCAGTTATCTGGGTCTTCAGAGTCTTATAAGTAGACGTGATACTCAGCACCCTGCTTTTAATTTTCATGGTCTCAACAGTAAAAGAAGAGAAACCGGAAGAGAGAGATCCTCTTTCAGACTTGCAAGACATCAGTGACAGTGAGAGAAAAACGAGCTCAGCAGAGTCTTCATCAGGTGATTAAATGCAATTTAGTAGATGTTCTTAATTGTACAGTTGTTTGTTGAGGAAACACTGTTGTAAGAGTGCGTGCTTACTTAGTTATGTGTTTGATTATTCCTGAACAGAATCTGGATCAGGCTCAGAAGAAGAGGAGGAAGAGTCCAGCAGTGAAGGTTCTGAGGAAGAAGGAGAGGAAGAGGAGGAGGAGGAGGAGACGGGAAGCAATTCTGAGGAAGTGTCTGAGCAGTCAGCTGGTGAGTAACATAACACGCCATTCTAGGACCTGCTCTATGATTTTGTTTCTCATTCTGTATTATTTTATTTTGTCATTTTCCTTTTCTGTTAGTCTAGGATACGCTGAGACCTCGCAGGTCAAGATAACTAAAAAGAAAAAAAAATACCCAAGTACAAGTCATATTCTATCCTTTTATATAGTGGTAATAGCAATTATTCACAATTATTCATCTAAGAAGCCAGATTAGAAAACTGAAAGCCATTTTTGTCTTACAAAGTGGTGCAAGGCTAACAGTTTAAGTAATTTTTTAACACAACAAATATTCTGTAGAGAACAATTCTGCACTTATTTGGGGGGGGTGGTGAAATATAAATATGCCTGTCATTTTGAATTACTTGCAGTTGCAAATTTCAGATTTTTTTTTTTTAATGCTAGTAAATGAACATAATAGAAATGTTTAGTAAAAAAGTCTACTTACAGCCATTCTTGTAATTAATTAGTAAAGAAAGGGCACAAAAGCATGCTCTGATGGCTGGGTATATTTCTTTAAAATCAATTGCAGTTAATAAGCAAATATTAATAAGTTTCCTGACTTAATTTATTCACCTGCCCCCATCCCCGAATTCCCAGATAATTGGTAGGAATTGTATTCCCTGCTGGAAGCTGAAAGGTGCAGTTCTGTTGAGTTAGGGGAAGCATTTGCTTTCCAAGTGAAACAGAAGTATGAGGTCACTAATTAGGTAGTGAAGAAGGCCAGGTGAGTTAGAAGAGCATTTCAATAGTGATCTGCCTTACAAGGAACTACAGAAGTGTTGAGTTTATTCAGTTGAACTTGATTCTGTTTTGCAGAGGAGGTGAGCGAGGAAGAAATGAGTGAAGAGGAGGAACGGGAGAATGGAAACCACATCCCAGTTGGTACAATGCAAATACTGAATATCTAAAGAAGTGTTTGGCAGTCAAATAAATCTGTTTCTACAAATATTTCTAAATATTTTAAATGTATTTCTTGTTGCAGTTTTGCCATCTTTCTAAAGTATCATATATTTGGCATTTTGGGGCCATTCTTATGTCAGAATCAGAAATTCCTTGAAATCTGTTCCAAGGTCTATGTTTAGAGGAAATCAGATCCTAGTCTAATGAGCTAACGTTTCCTTCTTTTTCATTTTGGGTCTCTTGTCCTGTCCTCTCATCCAAAAAGCTTTGCAATCAGAATGAGATATACTGGGTCAGTTTTCTCTCTCATTCTGGTAGTGTAAAGATTTATTTTTCTGTCATGCTGTATTTAACACTGGAAGTTGTATGTACGTGACTGCAAACGAGTTCTTGAAAGCGTCGTCTCTGCAAAGAGGAGAAATTAGGCTTCTCATTGATCTTTATTGATATAGTAACTTAAGTTGCACACCTGCCTCGGCATAGTGATCAGTGTTTCACTACCCTTATTTGTCTAAAGCTGAATTTAATTGTTCCGAGCGGCTCCCTCTTTCCACGACTGATTCTGACTTTTAAAGTTACAGAGTCGAGGTTTGACCGAGATTCGGCAGGAAGCGAAGTAGAAGAGGAGGAAGTAGGGGAGGGTACCCCTCAATCCAATGCAATGACAGAAGGAGAGTATATTCCTGACTCACCAGCTTCCTCCCCCATTGAACTGAAACAAGAGCTTCCAAAGTATCTTCCTGCGCTTCAGGTAGAGGATCACTTAAAGGATGCTTGAGAATATCATAGGCAAATGGATCTCCCTGGCTGCTTTGTTAACATCATAAGTACATACTTGTACCTGAGGTAGTTTATGGGCAGCATATGCCATAGTAACTCAACATCACAAAATACACATTTCTATGTGAAATATTGCTGTCTTTTTTTGACAAGGAAAAAATGTGCATGGAGCAAAAAAGGAGATTACTCTTTTAGATATAGATAAGAATGTAATTATACATATAATCTGGTATTTTGGTATTGCTATCTGAAAACAGACACGTGAGAGAAGAGTTCTTTTAACGTGAGTAGAAACTGACGGGTAGTTATTCTTTTTGTAGCCAAAAGCAAAGTGTAGAAATATGAAGAGAAAGCCTATTTTTATTAATTAAACTATGTGAAAGGTATCAGTCTAAGGTGCTAAGTTGCTGACTTTGCTATTGTGGCAGGAATTTGAGTTTATTCTGTGGCAGAGTGAATGAGTGAAGAGTTAATGAACTAATTTAGTTAATCTACTAAAACACTGACTCTGTCCAGGATTCCTTTAGAGATCCAAGTAAAAATAAGCCCCAAAGATACCTTTCCGACAAGGAATAGCCGTATTGTTGAACTCTCTTGGTAAATTTTAACTATTCCTGTGAAGCTGTTGAAGTTTACCTTATGCCTCACTAAAAAAACCTCAGCAAAAGCCTCCCCCAGATGCTGGAGGAGTAAATGTTGTTCATCTGTTTTTTCAGGGATGTCGCAGCGTGGAGGAATTTCAGTGTTTGAACAGGATTGAAGAAGGAACGTACGGTGTAGTGTACAGAGCAAAAGACAAGAAGACTGGTTAGTATAAGTGGTCTGCAGTAATTATCTTCACAGTATTTTATTTAGGGCTGCAATTGTATGCAAATTATGGTTCTGCATTGTTCATTGATGAACACAATCTGTCTACTTTCTTCTGTATCAGGAATAATCTATGCTTTTTAATAGGATGTGGGCTTTGACATAAGGGCTTCACTTGCGGCTTTTTGAGTTCGGAAATAATCTCTGTATTGGCCATGAATGGCGTAGAGCAATTAACACAATTTCAGTTTCTGGCTCAATAGGCAGTTATTTCTGGCTTGAGATCTGCTGTAGATAGTTACCAGGTTGGAAGTTTTTGAGATTTGATGCAAGCGTTCCACCAGATGTCACTGGTAGAACTACCCATTAGAGATTTCATAAAGCAGCAGCTGGTGTGCAGTGAGTGTACATTGCAGTATTTTGCTGTAGAAAGAAAATTAATTCTTTTCTTTTTTTAAGCTCCCTCTCAGAAAACCACTTCTTGTGTATACAGTGAATTTATATTTTTTAAACTCAATCTCTTTGCTTATCTGGTTTGTAATAGCAAGTGTCTTGAAGAAGTTACTGCATTTCCTGTGTATGGTGCAAGAGCCAACCATCAAGTCATTTATATGTTCCCCTTCCGTGGTGATTTCTCAATTGAAAGAAATATTTGCTTTGATAATTCAACAAAAGTAGTTATGTTAGTGCAGCACTTCTTTTTTCCTGGAAAAAGATAATGCACAGCAAGATACAGTCTGTTTTTTTGGCTCTGACCTCAGTTTCCCTGTAGTGTTGCTATCACTAGTGAGATATTACTTTCTAGCAAGCTGGTCGTTTTCAAGGGCAACTGTAGCACAGTAAATTAAACACCGAGAGTTTTAAATAGAGTTGGCAGATGGTGAAGAGCGCTTGTGAAAAGAACTATGTTCCAAAGCAGACCTAGACAAAAATCAGGGTTATTCTCAGGTTCCAACTGACAAGCTGTGATTTTGGTGACAGGTTTAAATTCTGGATACCTTTCCCCGTTTATTTTAGAATAAGAAGACCATTTGGTCTCCTTCAGGGAGTGGAAGTACACAGCTGGCTAGTGGTTTCTCCGAGTTCACTTGCTTCCTGGACAACTACCATGGGCTTGTTTTGTTGGCAATCTTGTGGTGGTGGGTTGTTTTTACTTTGCTAATGTGAGACTGACTCTGCTTCCTGGCTTAACATAATGTCTTGAGTAATGTTTTTCATTCAGATAAATTATTGACAGAACACTGGGGGACCTCTTAGCGTGTATTTTATTAGCAATGTGATAGGAAGTCTGCAGTTAATAATTCTGGTTTCTTTGCAGATGAAATTGTGGCTCTGAAGCGACTGAAAATGGAAAAGGAAAAGGAAGGCTTTCCCATTACTTCTCTTAGAGAAATAAATACTATTCTGAAAGCACAACATCTAAATATTGTGACTGTCAGAGTAAGGCCACAATCTTCTATTTCAGAAGTATTTTTGTCCTTGAAATAACTGCCTCTTAGCCTTTAAGACGCCGTATAAAAATGTTAGCATTCCTAGCAGAGCTTCTTTCTCTAAACAGTTGTACAGTTGTACTACCCATAAAACTAAGTGGACAGTGCTTGTCTCTGCATAATCTGATGTTTTGCAAAAATGAGCTGTTGGAGTTTTTTTCCATAGAAAAATACATTTTCTATGGATTTTACCAATGGCAGGCTCCATTTATCCTCTTGCCTGTAAATTTCTAAAATTCATATTTGCTTGCTTTTTAAATACTGTGTGCTTGTTTTGATCATTTGTTTCTGTGTTTTAGGAAATTGTTGTAGGTAGTAATATGGATAAAATCTATATTGTAATGAACTATGTAGAACATGATCTCAAGAGTCTGATGGAAACAATGAAGCAACCATTTCTACCAGGTACTGTTTGGCATAGACTCCTCAATTCTTAAAACTTGAAAACTGGCCCTCAGTGTCTTTGGGCTGTACTGATGTCAGGAACTAGCTTTGTATTGACATGTACTGCCTTGAAATGTCTTATGAGTGTTCTTTGGAATAGAGACTTCATTGTTTTTTTTTTCTGTTTGGTCTGCTTTTACTGATACAAGTTAAGATAGGAACGTAGGCTGTGAGTGCTGATATTCATAGTGATATTGGCCAATGAATCCAGTGTGCATGCTTAGGGTGACATGGAGGTTCAGGTGTGAAATGGAGGGAGTTTCCCCTGTGTTAAACCGGAAGAAAACACTGGGTTTTAATTTTGGCCAGTTCCTGTGTTTTTTGAGGCATTAATTTCTGAGCATTATTTGGATGCATTCCAGCTGTCCAAGTTAATTTTGCTTTATTGGCAGCTCTGTGGGTTTAACTGCTCGTTTTATGGTGCAGTCTGTACTGTGCTTTTAACTTGACGACCCTTTCTTCCCCCTGCCCCCTTCCCTGTTCTCCAAACAAAAAACAATTAAAGGTAGATTTCTTCTCTTGAACGTATTTGCTGCTGCTTATCATTTCAGGTGAAGTGAAAACCTTGATGATTCAGTTACTGCGAGGAGTCAAGCATCTTCACGACAACTGGATACTTCACCGAGACTTGAAAACTTCCAACCTGTTACTCAGTCATTCAGGCATTTTAAAAGTAAGAATTACATGAAATACACCACACTTAGGAAAAAGCTTGAATTGCAGAATTACGCTGCATTATAGCTGTATCATGAGGCGGATAGAGTGTTTTGCATCAGCCTTTAAAAGGTATGAGTTGTGGCTTGCAAAACATGCAGTTGTGAAAGAGTGGACTTTACTGTTGAAGTCAAGTCATGAGACTGCCTTGCCACAACTGTAAGATTTATGGTAGGTTGTGATTAGTAAGTGTGGTCTAGTGAATACTGAATTCTTTATAGCATGATTAGAAGCCTGAGCAGTGTTCTCTTCCTGGTGATGCAGCATACCGTATGTGTGACAGTGTCACTTACTTTTTCTATGTCAGCATCATAGTGTTTGAACTGGGGTTGCTTTTTCAACTTGAGAGATTGTGAGGCTTAATAGAGAATATAAATCTCTGTAGTAGTGCTGAACTGTACAGTTACTGGTGGAGATGGAGATTCTCTTTACAAAGAAAAAGTCTTTAAAAAAAAAGTTGCATGCTTTAAAAATCGATCTATCCTTCACTGACTTCCTACAAAAATCTAAGAGAAAAGCAGTACTAATCAGATCACATCATAACACTTCAATTTTTACTTCTAAATTTTAGATACCAATTGTATATTGCCATTGTTTACATCTTACAGCCGTTATTGTTATTAAGCCTTTCCCTTTCTCAGAAGAACTGGACTTTGAGGGTTTTTTTTCTTGCTTGCAAAGTTGAAGCCAGCATCTATTGTTGTTTGGCTTTGTTTTTTCCCCTGCCATATAAGCTTTCTGTCAAGGTGATCAATAACAGGAACTCTTGCTTCGCCTCAGGAAGGGAAAAATGTTTTTTTCCCTTCAGTGGAAAAAGACAAGGAAGGCCTGTGAGGAAACAGTATTCTGCGTGGCTGTTTTTGAAGGCTGGAAGCCCTGCAAATAGCCAACATGGCCAACACATATTGGCACTGTTAGTAAACGGTATGGTAAATGTTGGAAATATTGCTGATTACCGGTTTTCATTTAGGTTGGAGATTTTGGACTAGCCCGAGAATATGGATCTCCACTGAAGCCTTACACGCCAGTGGTTGTGACGCTTTGGTACAGGGCTCCAGAGTTGCTGCTTGGAGCTAAGGTATGTTTCTTCTCGTTCCTCTGGCTGCTAGAGGAATGACTCTTCAGACTAACTTTGTTTTACAATTTGCAAACAGCGTATGAGTATGCTTGGTTCTTTATATTGATTTAGAAGTGGAAATTCTGAATCTTCAGTATTATTTTTCTTAATAACACAGCTAAAAACGTTCCATCGTCCACAGATGAAAGGTTGGTGGGTGACAAATTGAGTTGTTCTCCTTTAGAATGCTGATGCGGTAGTGCTGCTGGACTTCTTGTGGCTTGGTGGAAATTGTCACTGTGATCATAGGCCGCGGGATTTTTTTTTTTTTTTTTTTTTTTTTTTTTTTAACCTTACTCTAAAATTTGTGACATCTGAGAGCAGAACAAGGTATTGGCAACATTCTGGCAATGTTCCCTACTGGTTACCTGTTTCATAACTGAAACCTGGATGAAATCAGTAGGGTTTTGTAGGGCTTCAGTGACAAGAACTGTGTACTACCACCAGAAAAAAAAAAGGGTGAAAAAGTAAGAGCAGCCCTATGGTACCTTTCAAAGATGTTTTTGTAATAGGAGAAATGGCTACATTTAAGAGCAGAGGTGTACCATGGAGACCAGGTTTTGTGCCCACAACTTGAGATTGCTGTTGTGGCAAAATAAGGGCTATTGATTTCTGTGAAAGACAGTGTAAGTTAGAATGGTTTGCTAGTTGTGATGGTGTGTTTGTGAGTGAAAAAGAAAAGCAGCATTGTGGAGACTTTAATGTTTCATCCTGAAGTATTTGTGTATTGGGTATTACTCATCTTATAATTCACAGTAATTTTAACTTTTAAATAAATACATTTGAGACCTGTGCCTTGGGTATCAGAATGATTGTGTGTATTCTGTTCAGAGGGGTAGAATCTTTAGGGGAAAAAACCAAATCAACCCTCCACCACCCCCCAACAACAAAACCCTAAAAAACTCAGTGAAAGTATCTTACTGATTTTATAAGGTATAATATATTCCTTCTTTTCAGGAATACTCGACGGCGATAGACATGTGGTCAGTAGGGTGTATATTTGGAGAGCTGTTAACGCAGAAACCACTGTTTCCAGGGAAGTCAGAAATAGACCAGATTAACAAAGTTTTTAAGGTAACATTTTTAACAACCTTGGTTTCTAACTGACTGGTTTTAGAGGCAGGTACATTGGAGTAGTAAGAAATTAAAAGTGCTTGCTGCTCTTTGACAGATTCAGCCTTAATCATTACTCTCATTCTTGTTCTACAATGTTTATAGGAGGCTAAGATCCTGATTTGTGTTTCATCTGTTTTCTCTGGATACTTACCAACTCCTATAGCTACATAATGAATAAGCAGAAGAGTTGCACTCTAGAATGAGTTTATTAAGGAGACATTTTAATTTACAGGATCTGGGTACTCCAAGCGAAAAAATCTGGCCTGGTTACAATGAGCTGCCAGCAGTAAAGAAGATGACGTTCACAGAATATCCCTATAACAATCTGCGCAAGAGATTTGGAGCACTCCTCTCTGATCAAGGGTTTGATCTGATGAACAAGTAAGTGCTAGCTTCTAGGGCATCCTTGGGAAAATGTGTTCACATGCTATGATAGTGGTGGAAAATGACTTGTAGTGCGGCATGGTATCTCAGTGCATTTAACCTTGTCAAAACATACTGATGCATTTGAAATTTGTCTGTGACATTCCTTGCAATGCTATCCCTCGTGCTCTCACAGCAGCTTTATACAGTTTACCATGCTCTTAACACCTGCTGTTAAACCTCAGTCCAAGGTTATTCTTGCACACCTATATCCTAGAACAATAGAAAAGTGTTTCAGTAGTAGTTTTAGCTCATTCATGTCCTATTTAATTATGTGGTGAGTCTGCTCATGGGTCTTGTTAAAACAATTACAACTGAAAAAAAGAAAAAAAGCAGTACATGCTAGAGATCATATTAAAGACTTAGGAAAATAGTATTATTTTTTTCCTAGATTTTCAAAGTTCATGAGTTTGGTGACATCCGATGTTCTGGCAGTCCTTTTAACTAACTCTACTGGTGCATTCTGATTGCATTCCAATTAATTTTTCTTTTAAAGGTTGACAATGGCTTGAGAGATTTTTGTTCCCCTCCCTCCTCTAATATTCCCTTTAAAATTCATGACATGAAGTAGTGGGAATGATTTGAGTTTCAGACCTTACTTAGAACTTGTCTCTTTTTTTTTTTTTTTAAAGGGGGATTTTTAGTCTTTCCACCTGTTAAGAATTAAGCTGCTCCAGGTTTTTTAAGAGTTCTGAATAATTATTGGAAGTTAGATAACCTTTCAGAAAGTCCAAGCACAACTTATCTTAATAAAGACGGATGTCATAGCCAGTGTCATCTACTTCTTAATTGTTTTGGTTATGAAAGGGCTATGTCTTTGTTATTTTGGGTCAGAATGACACCACTATAATCATATGGGCCTGGAACTTGCACAAGCACATGAGTAAGTGTACATAAGTCAGTGGAACTCACTGCATGTACAAATCTCGGATATAAAAGCATTTACATAGTCTGGGCCAAATACTGTTTGATAGGATGAATAGTAGGGTGCAACATGTTTCTGTGTTGCAAAAGGTTTAAAATAATAACCACAAGCTGTACAGTTAAGTTACACCACAAAATACTGTAACATAGTGTATCAATATAATCTCAGTTGTCTTATCTAAAAAGCAAAGCAGCATTGTAAAATATCTTAATTGAACCATCCTGGATCCCTTTTGAGCTATATCTGACTACCCATAGCTTCTGAGGTGTCTAACCATTTATACCTCTGTAAACAGATCCCTACAAAAGCTACTTCTGATACGTAGTTCCATTAATTATAGGTTCATGTAGGAAGCATGCTTTTAAATTAGATCACCCATATGTCAGCAATCATAGCCATTAATAGAATTCTTTGTTAAAAATCTGAAAATTCTAAATCGTGTTTCTGAAGGGTTTGTAATTTTGGTGCTAAAATTTTTCTTTCTGCTCTCATCTTCCCTGTTTAATTTCTAAATTCTTCTCAGCTTTTTGACATACTACCCAGCCAGAAGAATTACTGCCGAAGACGGTTTGAAGCATGAGTATTTCAGAGAGACTCCCCTTCCTATTGACCCCTCCATGTTTCCCACCTGGCCAGCAAAAAGTGAACAACAAAGGGTAAAACGTGGCACTAGCCCACGACCCCCTGAGGGAGGCCTTGGATATAGTCAATTGGTAAGCATAGCAGATTGAGGCAACTGTCCTAGACTTCTGATGTCCTCAGACATGTCCAAATCCTGATTTTGGAGAGAAGTTCATGTGGACTGCATTTTGTTAGCTTTCTGGGGCTTGCTTGGGATCCTGAGACTCACCTGTACTTGTATAAAAAAGACACTATTGAAGTCCCGATTTCCCTCTGTTCCTTTCAAAGGGCAGGTCCAATTGCTGTTGTATTCACAGAATCATAATTTCAGTACATAATCTAAGAAAGAAATGATGCCTGGTTTTATCACAGTGCAGAACAGTTTTTCTTTTGAAAGTGTACATTGTCTTACACTTTCAACTAAGCTTTCAAAGCCACAAATTTATTTTTTGGGGAAAAAAAAAGCCCGGTTAAAGTTATGTGTATCTTCTGGATAGAAACACTCTCCTTTTTCCAATATTTGGAGAATTCGTCAAAAAAGGGAAAGCTGCTGTTCTTTCTATCTGTGGGGATTGTGCTGCCCATTTTGAAAAAAAACTGGCTGAAAGAGATGCCCTTGTAAGTATGTTACAGTCTCAGGTGCCTTAATTATATTTCCATGTCTCAGCATACATGAAATGGCGCTGTGCAGTTGTGCCCAATTTAACAGATGAAGTAGCCTAAAAGTTTGTTCAGCCTTGATTATGGAGGGTATAAAAATTGACATGGAGGATATGCAGAGTGTTTCATCAGATGCTGAATAAGCGTAGTTTACACTTATTTATACAGTGTGTTCACAATTTTTTTTCGTCTTTTATTTGTGCAGTCAAAAGTAGGTATACAAAGCAGGAATACACTTGAGATGTCTTTAGAAAAGATAACTTTTGAAATAGCAATGTTTAAAGATCATGAATAACACTCTGCATCGTCCTTAGCTATGACACATACATTTATTTCTCATCTCCTAAAGATACTTTTTGTTGTTGTTTTTTAGATTTTTTGTGTTGGAGAGGTAAACACATCTGCACAGACACTTACTAAGAAATGAATTGTGTTTGCTTTTCACAGGGTGATGATGATCTGAAAGACACAGGTTTTCATCTGACCACCACAAATCAAGGAGCATCTGCTGCAGGGCCTGGTTTCAGCCTCAAGTTTTAAACTCAACATGAACGGTGAAAAAAAAAAAAAACAAACAAACAAGAGAACCATTCACGTGAGTGGATTTCTGAGTGCCCCAGTTCTGTTCTTCACGTCAGGGAGACTAGATGTTTTTCAGAGGGAAAGTCAAATGTCGTCACAGATTCAAAGACTCTTGGCTGGGTGTGGAATATAACTGCTGCATTCCATTAGAGGACTGGAATTAACCTGAAAAGCCAAGGATCGTTACAAAATTTGACAAAGGAAAACTTGAAGTACAATCCTGGAAGAGTTTGTGGTTTATTTTTATCTTTTTTTTTGTTGGGTTTTGTTCTGTTTTGTTTTTTTCCTTGTAAATTTGTAGAATTAAAATACATTTTTAATTGTTTAACAGTGTGAAGGATTTCATTACTTCACATACAGCAAACTTGGATGTTGGTGGCATTAAATCTTCTAGAGTGGAAACTTATTCACCCTGCTGCCCCCAGATCTCTGCTGACACTATTACAGTGTATTGTCAGCCTGGGCCAGACTGTTTGTTTTCTTGTTTTAAGTAAATTGTATGTGTCTGAGTCTAATTAGGGAAAAAACCCAGCAGTTCTGAGGTTTCTTTCCTGTCATGTGCCTTGGAGAGAGCTAGGCTGGGTTGGGCTCGATACTCGCTGACAATATTTTTGGGTGCACTACTGAGCTGAACACTCTTTGATGTGTTGTCTACATGTATTTACAGTGGCACTGGTGCAAAAGAAGTACTCTATTGTTTTATAAATCCAAAAGATGTAATATGGAGACTTGAAACTTTATTGTCTATAGAAAGTTCTTTTAAATATGCCCTTTTTCCATAAAATGAAGAGCTTATCTTTACTGATTGTATAATGCCATATTCTAGTCTTTTCTCGTAAGATAAAAGACCAGAGGAATCATACTGGAGTATCACAGCCTTCTGAGTCTCTAATTTATAATGCTATTGTTCTTCTCTGGGAAGATTTGGAAGATACTGGGGTATTCATGCGGTCAGAACTGGGCACTAGTCCAGTAAGGATTAACTTAAATTATAAACATTCTATCAATTTCAGTGCATTTTAAAGAGTTTTTCTGGTTAAAGGCCTTGGAACTGGAATGTACTAATATTGTGGTAAATTTTGAAAACAGTAGGGTTGTGGGTGTGTGTTTCTGTGGAGGAATGCAGAACTATTTTCTCTTTAGGCCTGACTGATGGCCTAGTACTGAAGGAGAAACAGCTCTGTTACTAGTCTTGTAACTGAAGCGTGCGTGATTTTAGCAAGACTCCTCATAGGTGGAGATCAAGAACCCATTGTAAAGCAGGTTTGGTTGTTTGGTCCTGTACATTCCACAGTACAGGAAAGGAAAGCCATTTTGCCATGGCCTGTGCTAAGCCCTAAAGGATTAGAACATGACTGCATATTTTGAATTTCAAGCTGTGCTGTGCCTCTTGCATTCTGTGAATTATTTCCTTCCTAGCTTCCTTGGCATTCTTGCAGCCAGTGTGGGCATCACTGGGAGATCCATGGTCCTGACAAAAAGGATTATTCATCTAAGCTGGGATAGTTTTAGTAAAACAAAGAAAATCTAATAGTAGAATTGCAATGGAAATTTAATATGGTTATGAGAGATATGTGTAACTCCAGGGTTTTTTTTTGTAGAAGGGAAATAAATACCCGCTCTCCCTGAGTGGTGCAATATTGTTCGGTTACTGCTCTCAGCTTTTATTTTGTCTCAATTGTCTATTTTTGCATAGAGTGCTTGCCTTTGATGATCCTGGGCTTAACTGTTGATGCAAAGATGCATTTTTTAAGTTTTATACTATGCTGTACTCTCAGCTAACGGTGATGGTAAAAGCTTGCTTACTCATGCAAAATGAGTCTGAGAGAAGTGAAGGGGCATAACAATACTGAAACGCCAACTGCGCTTTACCAGCTAAGATCATTGATACTAACTTTATAGACAGGTGCTTTGTGTACAGGTAGAAGACATTCTTTCCAACATGGGCTAACAACTCTGGAGTTTTGTTTGGAGAATTGTTTGCTTTTAATCATACACAAGCTTTGTAAAGGCAAATAAGGAGAGGGGAAAATAAGTTAAGGTCTATTTCACCAGGAACAGTATCCTAATATCCAGGTAGTTTGAAATAATTAGGTCTTTTTAAATGAGTGATGCCAGTGTGGAAAAATTGCAGAAATAGAGTATTTAAAAGAGAAGTTCCAGTGCATGAGTGTGTAGTGGAATCACAGGGTTGGTGTAGTTTAGGTACTTATTTTGTTTTTGGTTTATTTTTATAAATTGAAATTGTAATCTAAGAGAAAGTTTTGTTGCTTGCTTTGAGGATATCGGCAAACCTATGAACTGTTTTCCATTTCAGCAAATGGAAAACAGTGCCTCTGCAGGAGGATGAGGAAAGCTTAATTCTTTTCTTGGCTTCTTTACAGAAAATCCAAGTGTTTGTTTCCCGAGTTTCTTGATGATTCTGCTCGGTGACCAGGTAGCCTTGAAACTGCAGACAGAGCAGGTCTGCATACTGGAGCGCTGAGCCCTGCTGATTGTGGCATTGGCTTACTGGATGAATGGCAGAGCTGGGTAGTGGCCTGGTGTCTGTCTAAAGCTTGCAATTTATTTCATTGGCTTCTTTCTCCACTGGCCTTCAGGTCAACATCCAGTTTCTGAAGGTGGCTAACTTCTCACAGAATAGCTGTGGCAAAGCAGATCCTTAGCTATCGGTGCTTACCCCTGCCTCTGCTGCCACTTTTGCCTGCGCCTTCACTTATTCCCCAAATTCCAGTGTGGACACTGCCTGCCAGAAGCATCAGACAGTTGGAGAGCAGTACAGAGATAGCAGTAGGTTATGCAATGTAAATAAATGGTACTCAGAGAAATTGTATGAAACTCGGTAATCCTAAATGGTATGTTTAAAAGACAGTGCTATGCTGTAGTGATAAGTGAGATGAAGGAATCTGGATCCACCCAAAGATTAAGCTTTTGTTAAAGTTTTGACATCCCCTTACGATAACTACTGACGACTGCAATGATCAGCTCATTGTTCTTGCTTTTCTTCTCCAACTCCCAACGACAGAGCTGCCTTGAGAGGAGATGCTCAGATCCCTATGGTGCAGCTCTGGTCTGTTAAACGAAGACGTGCAGAGTTCGTGCTAAACGTCTGCCAGTAAAATTACAGTCATTGCTGTTGTACCAAACAAACAGTAATTATTAGTCTCTTTTTTTTTTCTCTTGCACTTTTTGCTGTCCTAGAACAGAGGAGAATTTTGCTGATAGAGCCTTTCTGCTCTAATACAGGGGTCCTCCTAGACTGCTGACCTATGCCGCAGTGTGCGAGATGCTTTGCCGTTTTGTTGGTGCTTTTAAGTAGGAAGAGGCTTGTTTTCAAGAGGTTAAGAGGACAACTAAAAATGGATGAACCTAAGCAAAGAGCAATGTAGGCTGCTTTAGTACTGGATAAGGATCTCGCTAAACGTAATGACTGTCAGGGATTCCTAACTGTGCAAATGAATGCTCCCCTGCTGTAGACATTGGAGTGCATTAGGCTTTGCCTACCCATACTAATGCTATTTTCCTGTGGATATGGCTTATTTACCTCATCACTTGGGTGACCAGGGGAGGACAGTGATGGAAGTTACCTCATCTGTACTGCAGGAGTCGAGGCTTACTGATCAGACACCTAAAGGACAAGTTACGAGGAGCTGCTGATGGAGGTAAATAGTATATTGGAATAAGATTACACAAATAATAAATACAAACCACAGGAAAGTGGTGGGGAGAAAAAAGATGTTCTGTGGGTACTTGAACTGAACATGGCAAAATTGTGGAATGGAATAATTAGAAAGGGTTTGTTGTGACCCTACATCTTCCTTCTGACAAGAAAAAGTAATATTAGGTCTTATGCTTTTTTCATAAGTTCTTCTAGTACTATGCACCAGGATGTAAAAAAAATAACAGCAAAACACTTACAGAGCATAACTGGTCTTTTTCCTTCCACAGTACCTCTGTCTCCATTGCAACATAGCCGAGCCATCAATCTGTTCATCCATTTGTTTCATGAAGAGTTAAGTTCTTGTTTTTCAGCAGTCCACAGCGATCCACACAGTTCAACTGCACAATCTGACACTTTAAAAAAAATTTTTTTAATTGTTTGTACAGCACATACTTGATAAATTCTTTATCATTAAAACTAATTTGGAAAAGTTTTACTTTCCAGTCATCAAGTCTGAGTCTCTTTTGCCCAAGGTGTGGAAGCAACTGATTTAGTTCAGTTGTGCTACTGGAGATTAAATAGAAAATGCCAAAGAAACATTTCAAATTTGGAACAGAACTAGCAGTAATTGAAGTGCTGATTCCAGGGCCTCGTTAGTGCTTCAGTCTGATTCTCCAGGAATAAGTAGTCAAGATTCTTTCTTTTTTCTTTACTATACAAGTGTAAGTTCCTTCATTAATTGCATTTGCAATGATGCTCATGTGATCCTCATTTAAGGATAAGTAACCTGGATATGAGTATTCCAGAAGCTCCTTATCTTTATACCAGCTGTCATAAGAAAAAGAATAGAAATTAAATTACAAAGTGTCCAGTACAATGCAATATGTGTTACTGGTTCTTCTTTTTCCTGGTAAGTTTTGCTTCAGTAACTGTACAGCACAGATGGGAATTCAACAAAACAAGGTTAAGTTTTACTGTATATTTTAGGGCACTATCCTGAGTGAGTAGTTTAGGAGCTTGAATCTTGCTGAAAGTTGGTGGGAATTTGGGTCCTTGGCCATCTCTCTCTCACTTTTAGATACATCCAGAAATAACATGTTAGTAAGAGCGTACGTTAGTAAGAGCTAACAAACTATTAATTGAAAGGGCAAATTTAAGACACTATTTTTTTGCAGAATATGGCACCAGGGAATGTCACTTGGTGGTAAGAATTATCTTTGTGCGACCTCTATCAATGGGATTTTATCCTTCTTCAACTCAGCATGCTCATTTCTGATAGCTCTGCTTTCAGACTAAATGCTTTGCAATGTTATGAGCAGTATTTGCACGCTCCCTTCTCACAGTTAGCCAGCCACCTCCCTTTCTACTCTGGGTGCCGAATGAGACAGTGATGTGCTCCAGAAGACAAACTGCATTCTTATTTACAGTGTTTTGTCATAATTCCGTAATTGGTATGTAAGCTGGAAAGTCTCCTAAAGGACTAGAATAAATGATGGAGCACTTACTAAACTTTGCCTTTTTTATGAATTATCTTCTGTCCACAGCGGAAGGTGACATTCCTGCCTTCAGAAACAGTCTTGGTTTTTGTCCTTGGTGGGGGCAGAGTAGGGGGGACCGTTGGAAATGGGAATTCTATCCATCAGAAGTGAGAGAAAGAAACGGCAAAAGTTAGCATTTCTCATTATCAAGCTTTAGTCATTCCAAAACACTTTCACAGAATTACATCATCATCACCTAAGGAACCTTAAAAGTATTAATTTAAAAATGCCTCCTGAGCAATCCTTGGATGGACTTGTAACATTATTCATATACAAAGATAACAATTATTGTGGCGTGTAACCTGACGGGTATGGATAAAAATCAACTTGCCTGTTTCATATATATGTAAGAGTATTCGTTCAGTATATGAACAGTCCCCTAGAACACATGTGTTTGTAATTATCTGACTGCATCTCTGCATTAATCTGGTCTAAAAAAAATACCTCTGTACTGGAGAGAGAGGAACTAGTTACGCAGCACATCTTAAGGTCAGTAGGTATTTATCTGAAGCTTAATTCCACAGCTGCAGTAACTTGACCTGATCCTGCATTAGTCCCTGATCTGTATTCATAAAACTGAGAGACTAGATAAAGTGATTAACATACTTTATCTCTTTTTCTGCAGAGCAGCTCAAGTCCAGCTGTGCTTGAGATGTCATTTGTCTTGTTTATGTCCCATCACTGCATCAGGAACTGAACTGCATCTCTTATCTCTGAATTTACTCATCAGCATCTCACTTCCTCAGTTGGGTCCAAAAGGGGAGCAGTCTGAGGCACACGGAGTAGTTGTGTTTTCAGAAATTCCCTATCCTTGCTTCAGTTAAACTAGAGAAGAATGGGACAGTTTAATGTTTTAGACCCAAAAATGTTTAAACATAAAACCTATTGCCAATTTCCAAGCCTTGATCTTGGCTCCAATGTGTAAGAGGCCATCTCTGCTCTGCTTCTCATGAGAGCTGGATGGGGCTAGTTGCTTGCAGCCACCGATTTCTAGTGTGGAATTAAGATCCTGCCTCTCCCTGCAGCTAACACTGCTTAAACTTCAACCTCTCTCGACCTCCTCCCTCTGTGCAAACCCCACCAGGAACCCCAGAAGAAGAGATACCGTAGCAGAAGTCACAGGTAGATGGACAGTGCTTTTTCATCAGCTTCCTGCGTTTCTCACAGAAACCTTTTTGTGCCCATGATGGGCACATAAATAATCTGTCTTTACATCCTGAAACAGAAGGAGACAAGGCATTAGAGGGATTCCGAGAAGTAAATTGACATTTTGCCTAAATCAGATTGTTCAATGTAAGTGGTAGAGCTGAGACAGGAAGAAATCTAAAACAGGAGCACAGTAAATAGAGCAGGGTGCCAGGTATTGAGTTACTTTCATGCAGTAGCATTCAAGAGAGTTGCTATTTTGAAGTCCTACACTAGGTGATGTTTGAAGAGCAGCAGGCAAACGTGTTGGAGCTCAGGAGAATCTTGCCACGGCCAGTTTGGTTTGCGGAGAGTTTTGTCATGTTCTATTAACACATCTGAGTCCAGCCAAAAGAAGAATTAACAGCTGTTTGCCTTCCCCCTTCCTTTGTACTTGAGCTTCCCTTTGCGCACCTGATGCTTGTAAATGTACAAGTGCGAGTTGTTGGGGCTCTCCACGGCTAAAATCAGCCTTTTATTCTTGTATAAGCCACAGCACAGAAGGCCCCAAGAGTCCATGCCCAGAGCTGGTTGCTGGGCTGGGGCATAACGAGCTAGGCCTATGAGAATACACACAGTGCCTATGCCTCTGCTCAGAGGTGTCTGCGGACACCCCGTGGACTGACCCCTCTGAAAGTCCTCTCAGAACTGCCATCGGGGGAGGTGGAAGCGTGAAGTCTGTAAGGCTTCCAGCTTCCTGTCTATCACACTTGAAGCTAGTAGTGCTGGAAACGGACAATGCTACACGAGCCTTCTCGCTTTACTTTGCATCAAAAGGAGTAAGATTCCTACTGCTTGCTGGCTTACAGCCTAGTCTTGCCAAATGATGAGGGTCTACCACCATGAGAGCTCCACAGGATCCAACTGACACTTCTTTATACAGAGGAGCCCAGAGTACAACCCTGGCTTCCTTACCGTAAAGTCTGTGAATTCCCCAGACTTCATCTTGAGAGATGGTCTTTTTCCCAGTCAAAGTGGCATTGATGTGCATCAGGGCATTGGGGTTTAGGGAGTGCATGAGTCCTAAGGCATGTCCTATTTCGTGAGCGGCTACATGTACCAGATCTGTAAGCCAAACACCTGGAAGAGAAATGGAAAAACAGCCAGCTTTGTGTGGTAAAGTACATTTGCCAATCCTGGTGTAAAACCAGAGGAAGTATTTTAGCACTAGGGCAGTATGGTCTTATGAAAGGTTGCCCCAGTTTCATCTTCTCTGTAGCTGCTTGGGTGCAAATAGATTAGCCAGTTATGTCCACATGCTTCTGAATTTAAACAGCAGAACACACAGCCACTCTACCAGACTACAGGAACACTGCTCTGGAAGATCAATGTTTGAAATGAAGCAAGTACTCTGCGCAATACTTGCTCTTGTCAGCTTTCTGCTAACGTTGTTCCCACAGCCCATAGCCACAACTGGAAATGGCCGTTTGGGAACGAGATTGCTAGCTGGAGTATTCCAGTCTGAAAAAGCCTCCGATTGACCTCTGCATCCCCCGTAGTCTATAGGTCAAACTCAAATTTCTCGGTAGCATCTTGAAGCTTGCTTCCAGCAGAGATGGATTTTAACTGAAGGCTGACTCACAAGAGGTGTTATTACTGACACCTGTTTTGGTATCTTGCATAATAAACTAATAGATACTAACATTCTTGCTTTGAAACTCATCTCTTCTAGGTCTTTGTCCCTAGATCTTATCTGTTGCTGTGCTTTGGAAAGCAAGGAGGATAGAAGTCCCTCTAGGTCACCTGAAATCCCTCCTCCTCTCTTTTTATTTGATGAAAAGCAAAATATCTTACTTTCAAAAAAAAGTACTGAGTTGATCATATAGTATGAACTGAATTTGCTAGTTAGTCAGGGACCATCTGCTTTTAAATTAAAGTTAGTTTAGTTTTGACAGTGCTTAAAAAAACAAGAAGAAAAAACACCAAGCCGTAAGTAACATGAGACATTTTTAGGTGCCCACAAACCCAAAGATTACTGCAGACCCAGGAAAACTAAAACATGTAGCATTCTCCGAGACGCACCTGCCTGGGCAGAAGCCAGATGTAATTACTGAGTATGTGTCTGAACTATCGAGTAAGTCCACCGAACTATACAGAAAGAAATGGCACTGCCACCAAACACGGTCCCTTAGAGTAGTTCAGTCACATGACAGCAAGACGAACGTCTTCCAAAACTGCAGAAAATCACAACCATTTCTGTTGTCTCTTTCCCGTACTAAGTAAACCACAGAGCAAGGACTAAAATCTAAATCCTGCAGGCGTTAATTATGTAACCCCTGAGACGTGTTACCTTTTTTCCAGCTGAACCGTGTATTTCCCAATATCCAATACTCATGGTCATCAAAATGGATTTCCCCATTGGGTGGGAAGAAGGCATGGGCAAGTTCCCCTGTTGTTCCATCAAAGCAGTGGTGAATGAGAGACTCCAGACAGTCTGTGTGATTGATAGAGTAGAAACCTGTGAAAAAACCAGCAGATTTAGTATATCTAGCAAGGTAAGCCCATCCAGGACAGACATCTGTAAACTTGTGATTTGCTAAAAAAAAAAAAATACATATATATATATATATTAAAAAAAAATCTCTTATGGTATCCCACGTTTTTTCCAGCCTACAGAGCCACACAAGGAAAAATAAATGCAGAACGATTGTCAGGAATGATGCAAACTATACTACTCAGCCCTGTGACAACCCTGGATTTAGAGCTGTTTCCAACAGACACAAATGAGTCTACTTTTCAGAAAGAAATGCTGAGCTCCTTCTGCAACACCACATGGAAATTTTTTTTTTTGGAGAGAAGCTAGACAATGACATGATAACCCCAGGATGTGATTGTTCCATTTAAAATGTAAATAAACAGTTAGTCATAGCTGCTCTCCGTCTTGCTGCTTAGCGTCACGGCAGCATCACAGTGTACCCTGCGTCCACTGGAATTGGGCCACCTGGAGCTCACGGGTGGCAGCAGGACAGGCCCCTGGGAAGGCTTATCATGTGCTTGTAAGTAGCGTCATGCAACACAAGAGAAGAGCATGTTGCGAAACAATGGTAAAGCTGCTGGTTATTTCAATATTGCTGCCATCTGCACAGGAAATAATTATTTCACACAGACCATAAATCCCAGGAAGAATTTACATCTGGAGTTGAGACTAAGCAGATAATGGCTCAGCACTAACGTTTTTCTAGACCTGAGAAACTCAGGAAGGAACAGTGATACAGGGGCAGGGGAAGGGGAGGAGAGAGAAGACAGAGAAAAGGTGGTGCTTCAAGGGGATCAAGAGAAGAGAGACCAAAACCATGAACAAGCTGGAATCCGTCACCTGCTCTTTGGCTCTGTGTGACCTTGGATATGTCATTTCACCTTTCAATATTCAATTTCCCCACCTGTGGAACAGAGATAATCCTGTCCCAGTGGCAGATTTTGAGGGTTAATTCTCGTCAAATACCCAAAGTTTCCCAACTGCAAGATTCACAGAAAGTGTTAATTATGATATTAGTATCTCCTTAGAGCAACTAATAGTTTCTCTACCTGACTAAGGGCAATCAATGCCCCAATCTTTGTCCAAGAGGCTCTGCCAAGTCCACACAGGAAAGGAGGCCTGTCTCCTGCCTCCAAACTCCTGGTTTACATACTGAAGCTCTACAAGTCCCTCGTGGAGTTAACATACACAAGAGTGTTCCGTCAGTCCGGGAGTCCATGCAGCCTTACCTATTTTCAAGTCGCTAGCTACATGGCGTGGCACTTCCCTGAAACTGAACGGCGAAACTTCACTCCACATTCGGAATGCAGCCGCCAGTCCCTTGCGTGTGTCTCTGGCATTTATGAGGTTTCTTGGGAAGGAGAGGATTCTGTAGAAACACAGAACAACTTCAGGAAAATGCTGTTGCCTTCTCCAACATCAGCTGAAGGCTCTCAAGGCTGCATCAGACAATCAAGTCTTTTCATTCACTCTAGTAAGTTCAAAACAGGAGTAGCCCGAGCTGGATATTAAGAATATTTAATAAAACCCCTGCAGGGACTAATATATTACTGGTATTCTTTACAATCACATGTTCTGGACTACAGCTTTTGTCCCTCCTCAAGCACATCATTTTAGACAAGGTTCTCTTGGAAAACCATTTTTATCCTAACATCTCTCATTGTGCAGTGTTTCTAGAAGAGGAAACAACTGCACTTCAGCAGCAGACGAGGTAAGTCCTATTCATAACACTTAGGCTACAATGTATGTGCACACACTGAATTATAATACTCTCAGGCAGACCTTTTAAAAGAGGGTTCCAAAGGCTATCAAGGCTTGATGGTATGACAAGTTATTTCCTTTGGAAAAATCTCATCACTTGGGAGAGAGACTGGAGAGAGGTTTTTGCTTAGGCCACAGATACAGCTGAACTGTAAGAAAACTACTGGTGCAGGATGGCAGAACCATGGAAATGTACAGATGGCTCCTAGAAACTTACCTTGTCCCAAAAGAAGGTCTGCCTTCAGGAAATTGCCTGAAGCGTAGCAATTGGGAAAAGCTGTGTATATTCTGCTATCCCCTCTGGTTGTATTTTAGCTATGCTGTTTATGTTCTCCCTTCGTCCCAGCACATCCTAAAGGGAGCAGAAGGTTTCGTATCAAGCCAGGCTGTTAATGAGTGTAAACCTGGACAATTAAGAGTGTCATGAGGCTTAGCCTGTTTGGGATGAGCGTAAAGGGAGATATGCGTTCTCTGCTCAGTGTGAAGGAGTCGGGTTCGTGCCAGCCCCTCGTTCTTTGTCTGGGCTTACAGGCAGAACTAACCCCTGCTGTCCACCGGGAAGTCAACACGTGCTGATCAGCACTGCAGCATCACCCACTAAACAACGCAACAACCAACCACCACCACCGCACATCGAGCAAATAAGGCTAGCGACAGTTACAACAAGACTTCTGTGTAACTGATGGTGTAACAGCTACCTAGAGATAACTGCAGCATCAGCCACACCTTGCAAATTATCTTTTGGGGTTAGTGCAGAACTCCCAAGACAGACACAACTGCTGCTGTCCTTCTGCCTGCCCCACTTGCCCTCCTCGCTCCTTACCTCCATTGCCAAACCCACTGCAACATAGCTCAAAATGCTTTCCTTTCCTTATCTGTTGGTAACAGAAAACTCTCCCACCCATTACAGTCAGAGCCTGGTCAGCTTTCCACAGAGCCAGAGTGTGAGAAAGACCCTCACAGCTCCATAACGACGTCCTCAGCCCAACGCCAAGAAAAAGCTGTAACACACATTGCTGCTGCCAGAGGCCACTTTCAAGTGTTTTCTGAAATGCACTGTGACCTGCCATGCGAGCCACTGCAGTTTAACACTTAGTGATTGCAGCTCTCTTGAGAGGTCAGGTTTGGGGCTTGCTCTGCACTTTAAAATCAGGAGTGGCTGGAGCTAGCAGCCACATTAAAAGGACCTTTGTAATCGCATAAGGCATTGAAAACAACCCTGATTTGACTCCCGTGTCTCCAGGAAGGTGCAGACTCTCAGCCAGGAGTGAAAAAACGGATCTTTCTTCAGTCAAACCTCCAGGACTCCTGCTAGTCTGAGGTTTACCGTGACAGTCTGATTCTACCTGCCAGTGCTCATCTTACAAAATTGTTTCTAAGTGAATTACCTGAACCTTGTTCTGTGTGAACTCATGCAAACTCTGCTGAAACACATTCCAAAATGCCATTAATATTTTCCCAGAGAGAAAAAGCATCTTTTCAGGATGTGGCCACCACAGCCCATCACACTGGACAGGGAGAGAGCTGCCTCAAGGCTGAACACCAAACAGGACTGACGTGGCCTTATGCCTGCAGTAGCAGTAGAGCCAGACAGCAATAAGAAACAGTTCACCATGAAAATCCATAGGACTCCATCAACTTTGGCTCTGAACAGCCTGCTTGTTGGAAGTAGCACTGGCATCGCACATTTACATAGCTCCCTCATATCAAAACCAGACCATGCTACGGCTGTATGGTACTGTTGAAATGCTGCTGGTTCTGAGCAGCGGTTAAATCCAGCTGGATATCAGTAACCTGGACAGTCACTTTCCCTGGCAGAAGTGTCTGAAAATATTAGGGTTAACATTCACTCACCCTAGAATTGCCAAGGGCTTTTTATTGTTTATTTGTTAGTAATCTAAGAGTTGGCATCCTTTCCCAAAGACAACAGGGAGAAAGATTCCTAAAGGCACTCAGCACTAACAGAGCTCTGTCCTCCTGAAATCACAGAACCTTTCAACAGCAATTCCCCTCAGTGATGGTTTAGATTCATATGGAGCTCTTTTAAACATACCAGCATGACAGAGTTGGTATTCAATTCACTACCTTCTGAGGGAAGTCCCTAGTTCTGGGAAGCCTATCTGTCTGAAGCCTGAATCTCCCCTGAACAGTTAGTTTTACTATAAAGTAGCCTCAGCAAGCAGCTGTATGTGCTACTAGCTTCTAATGCAGTGATGATGCTTCACGTGATGCACAGCCGAAGCGAGAGGTGTAGCATTTGTAGAAATACTTCCTACTTTAAAATGGCTTTAGCAGCTATCCGTTCCCTAGCAAATGGATTAGCAATATTCATATGGTTAATATCTATACCTATGGCAGGAAAAACAGAGACGCCAGTGTCACTTAGAAAATGCTAACTCTTAGGGCTAATGCAAGTCCGTACTTGTAGGTCAAGTTGAAGTGGTCCCATTTCAAGTGCCCTGGTGTGATCGTGTATCGTTTTCTCCGTGCTGGAGGCCGAGGTGGGAAAGCTGGACTGTGCAAAACAGAGGCACTCACTCCATGAAGAGCAGGTGATGTGGCATCTTCCTTAAAAGACAAAACAGGCGGTTGAAAGAGATGGGAGAGACTGCAGGATTGAACAGTGTAAAACTAAAACTACCAGGTATGGGACATTTGGAGGCTGGGGAGCACAACTGGTACTCCCTTACGGGTGTCCAGGAAAGAAGACTAGTGCATCAGCTAGTCAGTGCTTTGCAAGGTATGCCTGTTCCAAGTGTGCCGAACAAAACCAAGACAGAGCAAAAGAGGGGCTATACCGTGAGGAGTTCTTGGGATGTGCCTTGTATCAGACATGCAAGGAAAGGAAGGGAACAGCACTCCTCAACAAGGGATCACAGAGGATCAGTGCTGTAGGCTCCCTTGAGCTGCTGCATAATTCCAGAACAGGGCACTGCAGCCACTCCACTCTCCTCTTGGAGTGCAGCACAGATGGAGCAGAAATGAGGCCTCAGTAGGCTGCTGGCCACAGCGAGCCTGCAGCTCTTCTGGAAAGTCTTCATTTCCTTTTCACTCCGCTATTGCTCTCCAGCCTCACCACAGCAGAAATTAAATACTGGACAAGTGAGACAGGCAACCCTTTGTGCAGAGAGCTCTTGATAAAGCTGCATTGTGGATCTGAAATGCCTTCAAAGTAAACAGGAGCCCTGGAAACCCTGGAGCACATTTCAAGCCATCACACAGTAAAAGACATCAAATTTGGTGACAGGTCTGACTCAAACTCTAAAAGCCTTTTAGTCCTGAGTAGTAGAGGTAAAAGAATGGGACCCAACACGGTTCTCTGGAAGTCTACCCTCTCTGCCTCCCCTCTTCAGGACTCTGACCCCTGTCTCTGGATCATCTTTGGTCCAGAGACACCAAGACACTAAGCAATATGTACAGTGGCAATGTTAAAAAAGCTGCACCAGTAGGAGTTTGCTCAGCCTCACAGCACATTCTACAGAAAGCAAGAGCTGTCTTCATTTTACTGATGGAAGAGCTGAGGCTTCTAGAGTCAAAATAGCATAACCCCTGGTCTCACAGCAAGCAAAATGGCAAAGAGAGACACAAAGCTCGAAGCAACAGCTGCCAGATACTGCCCAAATCACTAGCATCTCTCCATGACTACAGCTAGTCATTACTGGTGAAAGGCTGAGGGACTCTATCCTAATAGGAAACCCATCTCTTCTGCTCATGTCTGTGAGCCATACTACCTTCTATCTTGTTCTAATCTCAGTATCCTTCTTTCCTAGAAGGACAGCCTTTCAGTCTTTCTTCCAGCTCAGCTGGAAGTCTGGCTCACCATTTGAAATCAGCAGAGTCTTTGAATGTAAGGAATGCAAGGGCCATAGAACATCACCTATGAGACAGAGAGATGTTAACTAATACCTTGCCTTCTAAGCTGCAAGCTTCCGGCAGGGTGTTTGATCGCATTTCTAAGAGTCTTCAGATGCCAATCTGGTCTTGAGAGAAATGGGATCACTTTTCCCATTTAACCATTGTCACTTACTTTGCTGTATTAAGGGATCTGGCTGAGGAACCCATACTTTTTGGTTTGCTCAGCGCAAGGCCTAGCCCCTTCTTCACCAAGGCATGTGTGATGTGAGTACACTGGCTGTTATCCCTCTCCATTCACCTCCAGTGGCTTCTACCTCCGATTCTACTCTGAGAATGCCATTTTTCCTTGATAGAAATGGAAAATTTTGCATCCTTCTGAGGAGCACAGGCAGGTGGAGGATCGACTAGCCTGTGTATCAATGATCTGTTGGAGCTGTAAGAAAAGCCTGAAGAAGATTAGCTCATAATTACAGGATAAGATATTTCCCCTTTTTTTGCAGTTCTTTCAAGTAAGGCAGAAGTAGGCAAATCCTTTCTGCCTTTGTTGTTTTCTCTACAATCCCTATACAATACAAGCAACACAATACAATGCCAATAGAAGCCAGTACTGGGGCTGACCGCACATTCATTCTGGCATCAGTCAGAAGTAGCCCAGGATTGCTAGTACTGTGAATTCGCAGTCAGTCCACAGGCTCTGGCTCAGGAGACCTGATAATTTACGATGGGATGAGGCAAGGTATTAACACTCTTCAGTAGCTGTCTATCCTTGTGATAGATGCTACTGCTCCTTAGCAAAGCCGGCAGAATACTCAGTGCATTTGCTTTCTAGCCTCTATAATTCACAGCCCAACCGGTGCCGTCTCCAGTTTACGACAACGCACTGAGCTGTAAGCAGCACGGGCTGAGTAATGGACACTGCCCATTCTTCCCCTTCTGCCACGGGGCTATTGAATTCCACTAACATCGGATGAAATCCCAAGGCTTTTCTTAAAGCCTGGGTATCAGCAGAGGAAAATCAGATAGTCAGAAACAGCCTGCTGGCTTTTCCTTCTACATGGAAAACTCCCGCAGCCCCGAGGAAGAAAAATTATTGTCTTTTCTATGGCCATTGAGCTTAAAACACTAAGGCCATGAGTGCTGAACAAGCAAGCTGGGGGGGGAACAAAAATCTGTGTCCTTACTGAGCTTATCTTCAAAATACAAAACAAAGCAAGGGTGACTCGGGCCAAACACCAATCACTGAAACCGGTATCTGACCCAGTCACCAGATCAAGAAAGCTGCAGAGGGTTCAGTTCTCTTGCTCAAACATTCTGCTCAGTCTCTGTTCTACTCTAGTCTTTGTTCTACCTACCACTGGTGCAACAGGATGCTTTTAATTAAGAATATGTTGCAAAATGAATTGGGAAGGGTGGGGTACCACACATATGGTGCAGCTCAGATGTACAATTCTGACGGAAACAGAATGACCTAGTTAAAAATTTCACAGCATCATTTGGATCAAAGGATCTGTCAGGATGCCAAAGAACCAAGACTATGGGAGTACTCAGAACTGGAGAAGAGGTCGGCTGCTCCCAGGAGAAAACCCATTCGACTATGGGTGAAGGTCTCAAACATTCAAAAAGCTTGGGAGGTACTAGAATGATAGCTGCTTCAACCCTCTCTCAACAACTGCAATAGACACCAGCATACATAGAGGTAGACACTGGTCAACATCCCTGCTCTACATTATTTGCCCGGTGCAGTCAGACCACCATTAATTAACTTCATTGAGCTGTAATGAGTGTAATTCACTCCCCTCTCTCTCTGTCCTCCTCATGCAGTTCCCCTTTCATGAACTAAACAGGAACGTAACTCTCTCACTTCGTATCAATAAGAGCCCTGAGCCTGTGATGCAAAAAAGGGGTGCCATTGCCTTGATCTTCATAAACACAAACGGCAGGAGGGGGTGCGAGCGCTTAGAGGAGATGGTTTTCTCATAAAATTAAAAGCAAAAATTAAGCTAAAAGCAAAAACTAAGGTCAGCTTCTGAGAGTCCCAGCGCCTTGCTACAGTTCCCCCGACCACTCTGTCCCAGTATATCTTGCTAATGGACGGACCTTGAAAGAGAATTCATATCAGCTAATAGTTTCTGCAGGTCCAGCATTAACTCCCAGGTTAGATCTTGCAGACCACGAGCCCTGCCTCTGGGGTTCCTAGGAAAGCTCAGCTGCTATGGAAATCAGAATATATGCATGCCACATCATACTAGGCTGGGAAAGCAGAGTTACTTAGAAGAATAGCCAAAGTTCTGAGGAAAAACCACCCAAATTGTGCACTCACGCTTTGGCTGCAAGCTGCACGTACACCTCTAATAATCTGATTCTAGCTGGATGCATAATTACCTTTTAGTATCCTTTGCAAAAAGGGACTCAAACAGCCATAAACTAATCCCATTGCCTTAACCGTTATTTACATATTGTTTAGATTGCTTCCTGAATTTATCCGTCTTCTAAAAAGAACACACATGCACATATACTTGATGTCCCCACTCCCCTTTCAAGCATTTGAGAATTAGATCCTTTCCCCTACCTGACTTTTCTGAACTGCAGCTCCAGCTGGATCTCCCACAATAGCCAGCAAAGCCACCACAGGGAATATGCATAAAAATCCCACAATGGTTCTACAGCCATGGCTCTTTTTCTTGTCAACCGAGAGGAAGCTCTTCCTTCTGTTTGCAGAAAGTTGTTCTACTTGATCCATGTCGTTCTTTAATACTTTTTAGAGGGAAATGCGACACATACTAAGACATTCTCTTCGCAGAATGTATTGGTAATCCTTTTGCTCACAGTTGCATTTGAAGCATTTGTGAGTAGCCCTGCAGTTACTGCTGAAGTTGTGCAGAATCACTAGAGTTTCAAAAAGCCCTAAAAAAATAAAAAAATGTAGACTTTACATTAAGTCTCTTTCCAATGTGCCAAAGATTCTCTTAGCCTCTGCCAAGTGGTATCATATTACTGCAGCTGAAAGTTGGGCTGGCAGAGGAAAAGCAGGAAAGCGAAACAAGCTGGGATGGACATGAACTCTTTTCTTTAACTGACTGTATAATCAGCAGGACAAATCTGCAGTTGTCAGCTTTATGTAATGAAAAAAATGGGGGAGGGGGCAGAAAAAGGGAATCCAGAAGCCAGCATCATGCCCTTGGAATGTTTCATTAGGGATGCTTAACACTAGAAGAGCTGTCATTTGTCAGGGACTGTCTTCAGGAGCAGAATGAAAAATGAGATGCTGTGAGACAGCAGGCAGGGCTTCTCTGCTTAGGAAATTCTGGTCGGGGAGTTGACAAACTCCGACAAAAGTAAACATCAACTCCCTCTTCCATCAGACTTGGCAAGCGACCTGCAAATTTCTTGTGTACTTGGGAGCTACCCAGTAAGGGGTTATCACGCTGAGAAAGACATTTTCAGAATCATACTGATTTTGGGTACCTCAGCTTGAGCACGTCAGGAAGACTGACTTGGAGAAGTGGTCAGTTTGTCTTAAGCTGTTAGATTCTTTAAGGCATCTCCAGGCTGCAGACATGAAGTAAATTCAGGGCTTTTTCAAAAGCTTACTCAGAAATTCTCAGGTTTTCACAAATAGCTGCATTTTTTTGTCCCACCTCAATGCTCCTGAGGTGGGATGTCCTTAGCTAAACAGCTCTGACCAGACAGAGGAAAAGGAACTCTGCAATCTCCTAGTTTCACACACAAATGGCAGGGAGGGGGTAGTTCTGTTGCCAGCCACTATGAAACATTCCTAGGGGATATCCAAAGCATTTGAAAGGTTTCAGAAAGTTTTTGCACCTTTAATAATGAAAAAAGTTTTAATTTTATTTTTTTCCCCTCGTTCATAATCAAGCTTGCGACATTTTATGAGTTTAATGTATTTTTAAAAATAAATAAATAAAGCTTTTAAGCAACTCAGAATAAATATGATCAACACCTCTGTGTGCAATTTAGTGAAAACTTTCTTTCACAATTTTCATCACGCTCCCCCTCGAAGAAAAAACATGCTTTCTGCAGAGAGTGGACAAAGCGCAGCAGTTGTTCAGATACCAGGAGAAGGACAGAATAAGGAGTAACATGGAAGGAAGTTATGGGTAGAATTACAAAGGAAAGCTGGAATTAGGAGGAAGAGAAAGAATGGAAGCGAGGGTACAGGGCTTGAACTCCTGCGGACCAAAGCAGAGTCAACAGTACGAGATATTGGCTCATCTCAGCTGTCAGCTGCAACTTTCTAGGGATAGTTACACCTCTTCCTCAGTAGCACAGTCGGCAGAATGAAACATGCCTGTGTGTGAGCACTCTGAAATTCAAAGTGCTTTGTTTGGAGCTCCAAAGAGTGGTGCAAATGCACCTCCATTTGTGGTTTAAGCTGTAGACCACAGTATGAAGTGAGAAATTGGTAACAACACACTCCTAAACGTACCAGTGCCTCAAGTCCCCTGAACAAGTTTCTGTCAGAGTCTGTAGACAAGAACACATCTGCAGAAAGACTGAGAAGGGAGTCTTGAAGGAAAAACCTGCCTTGGAATGAGGCTCAAAAACTTGAGCCAAGAGCTATTCTGGAAAAACACCGAGTTTCAGTCACGGAACTGCGTACCAGCATTAAGTGCATCCACCTTTCATACGGCTAGAAAGAGTCAGCAGTGTTTGAAAAAGATTTTAACTTACGCACCGTTACATATGCCTTTCTCCACTTGCCTGCGTATCTGAGCATCTCACAGTCTCTCAGAGCATTGAATCTCACATCAGTTTGAAGGTAGGAAGGTAGTACTATTATCTGCACCTTACAGGTTAAGACCCTGCTTCGCTGCAGGGAAGACTTGCCTGAGGCCAAGCATGGAATCTTGCAGAGCAAGAACCTGAACTCTTCCAAGCACGCAGTTAGAGCCTTACTGTTTCTCAAGATGACTACATGAACCTGAGTTTTAAAGATTGAGAACTCACACAACCACACAGCCTGAGGGAACGAAGAATTTCCTTTGTCCCAATGTAAAGAAAGTAAATATTTTTGTAAAATACATCTCGGCTCAGACCCTCCCCCCCAAGTTAGTATCTAGAGCTTTAGTAAAAGCACATTCTTGAGGACCTCATTGCTTCCAAAAACGTATTCATGAAGCTACTGAAGGTTAGCACAGCCAAGCCCTTTTCCATGAGTTATTGAAATATTCTGAATGGGGAAAGAGACTGTACGGTACATTAGTCATTTATCTTCTTGCACCACATGTGGTGGGTGAACGGGAAACTTTAGCTGCAGACTTGATTCATGACCTCTGTGACATTTAGGACCCTGCTTCCCTGTCAAGGTAGCAAGCAGGTTCTACCTCGATGGATCAGAAGTGAGACAGCAGGGTTTCTTGGAAAGCACGTAGTTCACTTTGCCCCCGTGTGTCGGGAACGCACTGTGCGCATCCACATGGAAATTCAGTGCCTGTGCATCCAACTTTACCAAACCACTTGGCTGCAGAATGCTTTCAAAACTTTTAAAATTTAAGCCAACTATTTGCTCGGAAACCAGCTCAGCAGCAAGGCCAAGACAAATCTCAGTTATTATGGCAATGAGAGTCAGATGAGGAAAGCTCTTATGCTGAGGTATTCAGAACTTACAGATGCAACTTGTGGAGCTAAGGGAGACACATGAACTTAATGCTGTGCACACTAACAACGCTTCTGATAAAGTCACTGTGCATCTGGATTCTTTGGTGCTCAAGCTCTGGCCAGAATCCTCAGTGTCGCTGGTAAAAAGCAAAATTTCAGGTTTATACTTAGTTCGTTGATACTGTGGTGGTGAACTTTCAAGCACAGCTCTCTTCTATAGCTATTTTAAGAATTACTAGGACCAGAGTGCACATCTGTTGACATTTCATCCCTGTTCCCTGCCCTGGGCTAAGAATATCATGGCTTTCCCAAGAGATGCTTGTGCTTAAAGGACTCTCAGATGCAGCCATCAGTGTCCTCAAATCTACAGTACTTATCTGAAGCATCTGAAAGAGGTTTAAATTCTGACAACTCCCCAGACTCCCTCCTGGGAGCCAGTGTTGCTCTGTGCCAAGGGCAAGAAGTTAGTCAGACCTCTAAAGTTTTACCTCTGTCTTTTCCAATAGCTGAAAATATTCTCCATGCTTTATCAGGCAGCCTGAACCCCTGAAAGGACTGCTTTTATAGAAGTGCAGAGCGCTGCTGCTGTGACTTCACAGTTCTGCTGAATTTTAGAGGTCTCAGGTTCTCAAGTGCGGATATTTGGTTTGGACTACAGGCGAGAACTGTCATCTGACTATATTTGGACAGAAAAACATTCCTGGCTTTGGTTTCTGCACAGTGTCTAAAAGCAATGGAACACATTACACTTTGAGGGAATCCATATGGTGTAATGGGGAATAGGAAAGGAAGGCAGGGGACAGAACTGATTTTGCTTTGTCTTCATGCTTTTAGCAGCAGTGACCAGGATCTGGATATAATTTGTAGGGAGCTGTGATTTTTTAAGCAGTCAGGGATGCGTATCCTGAGACCTCTGCATGCAATAAATGTCACATGAAAACAGCAGGCTCTAAACAGCTGTCAGAAGGGAATGAATATTGCATAAAACCTACAGTGCTAGAGACTATGGATAATGTAAAGGATTGGATCATTCGCACGACACAGTAATTTTTCCTTGTTAAATCACCTCAGTCTTGCTTTGCTCTTTTCAATCTTAATTGCTGCAACGTTTAAAGTGGGGCTGCTGTATAATGCACAGCATATGTCTACATTCCCAAAGGCAAGTTTTAGCTAAAAAATAAATACTTTCTTACTTCCAGGAATTATTCTTAGCATTTCTCTCCTCCCCTTTATTCAGCATTGTTAACGTTAAATGTTACTTCCAGCACCGTTTCTATGTGGTTCTCTCTGCTACGTTTACCACACTTAAGATGAAGGTTAGCCCTGGTGCAGCAGGCCAGGAAGCACGCTGGCACTACTTCATTCAAGTCCCCAAGATGACACAAGAATCATATATTACACCACCACCTATAGTCATGCTAAATGGCGCTACACAGAGAACAGCTATTAGTGCTGGAACTGCAGCTGTCTGACTACGCAAAACTAATCTCAGCTCTCATGAAACCTCGTATTTATTCATGGATTAAGTGCACATTATTCAGCACTGGAACAAAGCGCTCCCGTTAGCTTCCCCTGTCATGAACTGGGAGTTCTACACGGAGGTGGGGAACAGGGAAAGAAGGACCTAACATCTGATCGTGTCTGATGGCCCAAGGCATGAGCATCAGCATTTCATCTCTAAGGGCACCAGTCCAAGTCCAGGCCACAGGCAGAAGAGGGGGAGTGCACACAGCTGAATGTGATTTACCACATACTGGCTCCTTGGTGGCCCATGTGAAAGGAATTAGCAAATCCTCATATAGCTCTTATTTTAAAAAGCACTTACATATTTATCCCTTCATCTCACAACTTGGGGGGAAAAAAAACCTACCCGACATTCTTGCATGGTTCCTGTGGGAATGGCAGTTAAAACTTGTACTTTTTCAGCGGGTCATGGACTGAAAAGGGTTGTATCCGCTGTAGCAGGGAGCAACATTCCCCAGGGAGTGGGAGAATAAGAATGTTCTTTAGACCCCAAGCATTCTCCCACTTTCTACCATGCAGCCCCTCGTGATCAGCATCTGCTGGTGTTCCTAGAAAAAATCCATGGTCTGCTGAATAGCAAAGGAGCTGAAAACAAGGGCTTGCTCCAGCTGGCAAAGGAAACGGAATATTTTGCTTAACTGTCAATTTGGAGCTACAGCTCACAGAAGTGCCTATACCGGCCTGACCTTGTGTTACCAGAGAGACATGGTCTTGACTCTAGTCAGAAGCTCAGCGGTCCAGTCATGGCCATGTAGCGAGCAGAATTCCAGGAATAAAATGAGGGAGAAATTCTTCTCAATACACAGATAATAAAGCATGTCCATAACAGAGTAAGAATTGCTTCCCTGGGTGGGGATATTTCTGCCATTGCTCTTTGTGGGCTATATTAATAATCTGGAATCCATTTGTGGATGGACCAATCCTCCTGAAATCCTGGGAGCAGCATGGACTAGTGGGAACATGATCAAAGGAGAGATGGGTTCTTTTCTGACTCTGCCTTTTGACATGCAGTCTCCCTTCTCTCTACTCCCTCAGTCTCAGGCCATCTGTAAAATGCAGGGTTTTGGCCACACTTCCAAAGGAGGTGCTTTAGAAACCCTGGTTCCGAGTAGGAGATGAGCTGCCTTCTTACATTTAAAGTTTTACACCAGAAAGACTCAGCAAGATCTTTCCCTTCCAAAACCATTGCTGTGCATCGCTGCAAGGCAGAGCGCTGCATTTCGGGAGATGGCAAGAAGCCTCACTGCAAACAACGAGCTCCCCAGCTCATTTGCGGAAGACCTGTCAATCTCATTTGTGGGAGAATAACTGGTAACAAACATCAACCGGAAAGTTACTCACGATCCACACCGATTAACGAATAACAACGTTTGTCTTTTGTCTTTAAAGGAGCATTTGCCTACTGCTCCGACATCTCCTTGCCTCTCTCCATCCCCCTGCTGTTCCTAGAACCAGCAAGAATAACTGGTAGCAAAAGGAGAAAGGGGAGGAAGATCTTCCCCCACCTTGCCCCTCCTTTCCTCTCTCATAATCTCTAGCGAAATTTAATGCAGCTCCTAATGTCAGTCCAGGCTCTTGGCTCTTCTCCTGCTCACTACAGATACCTTTTCTTCTCATACTTCAGATCCAAACCTGGACTGGAGCACAGAAACTCTCTTGCAGGCTGAGAGTACAGGCCAGATTGCACATGAACTGGATGAGCTAGCAAGTACACCAAGCTAACCGTTTCACCCAGCGTGGCACTGAATGGGTCACAAGTCACACTCTGATCCTGGCCCTCCACGTAAATCAGGCTTGTCAGGAATGGTAAGACAGCAGAACCTTCTTCACTTCTCCAAAGCCTTGGACTCCCATGGATCTGAGCCTGTCCTGGGGGGCAAAGCTTGCCAAAAACATACCTGGCACATATGGTCATCTGCTTGCCTTCTGTTATCCCTTGCTCCTGTGGCTCCACTGACCATCTTGTTTCTCCTCTGTTGTGGTGCAGCAATTCCCTTCTTCTTACTAGGAAAATGAAAGGGTCAAAATGGTGCTTAACAGCTCAGCTCTTGCTCCTCAAAAGCAATCACAGCAGGAACAGGGAAATGAAGGAATATAGTCCCAACCTGAAGGCTATGTTTACAAACCGTTTCTGTAGTTCTTAAGCAGGTATATTGTGCTGTGCAAAATTCCATCTCTAATTTGGCCAATTAATTTCAGATATGAAAACAAGATCAGGAGATCTTGAAATGGAATTTACATTTTAAAAAACTAAAACATAAAACTGAGGGGAGCTCTT
>NW_010551061.1:35873-41393 GCF_000687285.1 Phaethon lepturus | reverse complement strand
ACAAAATCTCTTTTCATTAGCCAAGGGGGGGGAAAAAAAATTAAAAATTCTCCATTTTCTGCAACAGCTGCACAGCTTGGAAGTCGAAAGCCGCAGTCTTCCTGCAGTCTTTTTTTCCTTTAGGGAGAATAATCACTTGGAAGCCTCTCTTCATTTAGTATCCAAAGAAATTATTAAAAAAATTAAGCAGATGCTCCCTGTTGTTTTTTTCCCTGAATAAACTGACACCCTAGGCATAAAGGATGAGAATAATGCAACAGATACTGAACAGCTTGCCACCTCTGTCCCCCCTTCCCTAAGTGCCAGCACACATACACATTTGACACACATGATGAAGTATCGATCGGTTTTACCTTTAGTAAACTGCTTTTGGATTTGATGTAGAGGCTTGTGAAAGAACTGTATTTAAAAAAAAATGCTTAGCATGGGGCTGGGGTAATATATAGTCTGGAAAATTATTGACTTGTACCAAATAGCAGTTAAAGCAGCTCTTACATTATAAAGATGGCTCAGCCTTGTACTTTTCAAAAATAGCCTTTGCACAGTACTTTTCTATTGCTGCCCTACTGCAATACAGCAAACATTTTGGGGAAATGTCTGGTTTATTCCAAAGGACTTTCACTAACATGAACTTCCTTGAAGTTTGTAAATGAGTATCTGCACCTATGATTTTTACCAAAGCTGATTCTGAAATTCAGCTTTAGGTTATCTGGGTGTTAAATCTAACCCAGCCAAATAATTTAGGGGTTAAATCTGATCCATTTTCATAGCTCAAAAAAATCCACCAAAACTATAACAGCCTCAAGTGAATATTTTGTCAAAAACTATCTATAGGAATCAGAAGTTGTGACATAAGACCTTCTCACAACACCAAAGGATTATGAAGAAGTAATGAATATTCCTGCAACTACCATATATTCTAGGAAGTTAAATTTTTTTTAAAAGATTTGCCACCTCTTTGCTAATGAACAAAAATAGTAGAGGAATACAATATTTTTGGTTTAAATCTTGCTTGCCATATGTAACAAACAGTATGCTTCTGTATAATTGTGTCACTAAAGATATACACCAGACATGCAAACATGTATGTATACATACACACACGCATGGCACACTAGCCCTACAGGTTGCCACTTCCACCAACAGTTACTTTACAGGATGGACTCAGTGGATAATATTTCTTCAGTCAGACAGTTGTACAACACAATACAGCTGGATCCATAGTTCAGCTACTGATTGTACATTCATTTTAATGCTCAGGAAAATATATATTTTATTTTATTAAGTTTTGCTGCAAAACAAAGAAACAAAAATGAAATCCCTTTTTCTCACGTCTTAGTTATTACTATTTATTTTCTTTACACTTTGATTGGAGTATTTAACACCTGCCTTTGGCATTATGGATAGAAAGCTAAGGAGTCTCTGAACACACAGCTGTGCCAAAAAAAAATGGAAGAAGAATGTCACTTAGAGGTTAGAAATATTTGTTGTAACAGCGTATTTTCTCCAATCAGTGTTCACTACATTATCTCTAAGGCACACACTCTGTCTTTAGGATCTCATTACATCCAGATTTGCTTCTGTCAGTCCAAGTTCTTGATGAGCCCACAAGCACTAGTTCAGAGAGCATGCTGTCTTAGGACATTACCTCCCTACCACTGACCGGCATCTGAGAGAACGGATGCCACGACTGATCTTCTCCGATATCTCCTCACATGAAGTGCAAGCGTACGCTTTGCCATTGCCTGCCAAGGTGCAAGGTACATCCTCTTACAACATCTCCTTTCAGAGCAATGCAAGGCTGCAAATCTGACACTGTAGGGCACCAGACATGATGCAGTCACTGGAGTTGGATGCCATTGAAAACATCTGCATATGGAAGTCTATTCGCCTCCAGTCTGAAAGTCTCTTATGCCTTCAGTAGACAGGTCAGTGTTCTTTACTTCAGGTCTTTCTGATGGATCAGCAGCACAGGGTGAGGGGCCTGCCTGCCCTCAAGCATCGCTCCTTGGCCTTATGATACTATAAGCAGAGGGGACTCCCTCCACCTCCACCCGAGTCACAGCAGTAGCCCAAGTACCCTCTTTCAGGATGGCTTTGCAGGTAGCCAAACACATCAGCCTGACTAGCACTTCTCATCTAAAATGCAAACAAAAAGGAAGTAAAGGAGGGAGGTGAGAATGGGAAGGGAAGCAAGCATATCCTTAGACAAAGATCTGAATCCTCTCCCGGATAGCCTGCCGGCAGATGGGGCAGACAGTAAGGGCTGTGCTGCAGTCTGGGCAAGAGCCATGTCCACACTGGAAGACCAGTTTGATTTGGTCATCGATGCAAATAGGGCAGGTGATGCGCTCTTCCATCTGCCGGTAGCGGTCCTGCAGCTCCTCCATGAGCTTCCTCTGATCTGTGGATTCAGAGCTTGGGCTGCACTCCACCTCGGTGCTGTCTGCAGGGGTGGAGAGCAGGAAGAGAGTTAGTCACTAGTGTGCTCTGCCTCATGCAGTGTCTCTTTAATTAGACTGTGCCCCTCGAGAGTAGCAATTAGTTCAGACTTAAGTCTCTTCACTGAGTCTTATCCAGGGATTCCTCAAATAAAATGCCTGAGATGGTGCTTTTTACAGATGGACAGTGTTGCTTTCCTCTGTTTAGTTGCTCAGCTGGTTTGTGTGTGGTTTTGTTTGAGTTTGGTTGGTTTTTTTTTAAAAGAAACAAAACGTTATCTGAAATGTCCTGCCTTGGTGTTCTGGAATATGCTGCTGCTACCTTCAAGTAAAAACATTCAAAGCTGGTTGTGCTACTCTGCCATACCAGTCTGGGAATCCTTACAGTGCTATGAGTACTATGTTCACTCAACCTCCTGTTCATATTTGGGATTCAAATTTCGGGTTAAGTCTTTCAGGACACACGCGGTAAAACAAGAAGAAACCATTTGATCACTTAGGTTGACTTTTGCATACATGAAGCTACACAAACAGTCATTTGGTCAACTCTATGAAATGAGCGAACCCCAAATCCTGGACAACTGCCAGCTTAGGTAAATGGACTCCTTCTGGTTTCAGCTTAATACAGCCCACTGCTCATCTTCTGCTCCTCAATCTTTGATTAGGTAGCTTTACACTTCAATACAGATGTCCCTTTCCCCAACATTCTGGAATTAGTTGCACTTCAGTGGTGCAAGAAGTGATTTCAAATCCATAAGGGTGAAGCAAGTTTGGGGATGGGCAGCTTGCTAAAGGCAAATGCTGAAGACATCACTGATAGGGAAGTCCTGCTGATATTTTCAGAGACCTTGATGTTCCTCCTCCAGCAGAAATCTGCATGCAAATATCTCATTTGGAACTCTCATCATTATTTTCTTGCCAGTCTGTAGCAAAGACAAATGCTCCTGCCTACTGTCAGGTAAACTTGCTATTTTTTGCATTATGGCATTCCAGAGAGGATTTCTGTCTTTGCCAGCTGTGTATGTCCAATGTCATGTGACAGATTCTTGGTTCCCCTATGCTTTTGTCCAGGCATCAGATCACAAAATGACAGCCTGACTCCAACAAAGGAGTCCACAATACTAAGCCATGAACAGCAGGATATGCAATTCTTTTCATGTGCACTTGCCCTAAGAGTGATCTTAGCCAGAAAGACATCAACTCTCACAATTGCTATGGAAAAAAAGCTTCAGTGGGCAACCTGCACCAACTCAAAGGCAAGCACAAACCTGCTTCTAGCTTGCTGACATGCATAACACTGCTCATTCTGGACGCTGAGTAATGTGGACAGAAGACAAGCTGCTTAAAACTGGGCTAAAGAGCTTTATCAAAACAATCCAGCTCAATGATTCCTGGAGAGCTGGCTAATGCCAGCCCTGCATAAGCACTGTAATTTCAGCCAAGGGAGAAGCAAGGCCTTGACACGATGTGATTTTTGCTTTCTCACAAATTTTCACTGTTAAATCACCACTTGTGAAAACAGTTAGACTGACACATGGAGAACGTGATATTTGCTTTCAACACACAAAATAAGCCAGGCACAGGACAAGCTTCCTCAAATGTCCTCTCTTGTTTATACAGCTTGAGCTTGGCCCATGAGGCCGGAGAGAATCTACCTTTTCCTCTCTACAGGTGGTCAAAACAACAGGCACACACACCCCCCAAAAAAACCAAACCAAAACAACAACCAACTCCTTCCCTTTTGCTTATTTCACTGATACTCATTGATGCTCCTCAAACTAATGCTGTGCAAGACCCTTCCCACAGCATTTAACAGTAGGAACAGCAAACATACCTTGTTTCAGTTTTTTGGTTATTGTCACTTGACATTTGATGCACTTCTTCATTCTCCTGGAGCATTCTACCATGAATAATACAAGAAGAGATTACAATTAAGCCCACTGATGCCAGAACCAAGAGGAAGACAATAGACTCAAGAACATCAGCTTTAAACAACCTGAAACCTCCCTGGATGATTAAGAGGTTGTTTCTGCATGGAAGTGAGGACACTGCCTTCTTTTTGAGCCACGTCCTAGCCTCTTGATTTAGTTTTTCTAATGCCAGTAGCAAATACAACACATTTAAGTCCTCCATGCTCTATGCTACTGGAACTGCTGCAACTGTCGATCAGAACAGCCCTTTGCTCTGACGGAAAAGGATGCAGCTCTGGCACACAGTCCCTACCAAGTTCCCTGTGGTCAGATTGTGAGTGCCTTGCAACATAATAAACTTGCTGACATGTTTAAGCAGGCTGCCATTAAAACAACTGAAATGCAAACGAGTAACAAAGGCCAGAGAAGAGGGAAATCCTTCTCAGGATGGTTTTTGATGGATAAAGCACTGCCAGCTAGAACTGAAACACCTGGCTTCCCTTCTGAATTATCCAGGGCATCTATAAGCACAGCAAAGCTGCCTGGGGTCCCAATCAGCAGGTAGCGAGAACACTCTGTGCTTTTCATAGATAGCTTTGGACATCTTATCTAAGCTGGTGGCATTGAAATCACGCTGGCGTTGTTTAAGGACACAAACAGCACAATAACTTTGTGTCTAAACAGAGCTCGATTTATGAGAGTCCAGCTAGGGAAGCTATGTGATGGAATAGGAAAGAAAATTTTTTTTAAAAAGGGAAAAAAACCAGAATGGACTTACCTTCACACACAATACTGTGCTGGCATGGGAAGAAATGGATGAGCAAGGCCAGCTCTGAGCAGACTAGGCACTCTGTGGGGACTGCCATGCTCGAGACACTAAGGTTGGTCATTGTGTTGGGGGTGGTGTGCACACGGCGAAGGCTGCAGGTGATGGCTGAGCTGTCTGAAGAAACCTGCTGTTCCCTGCAACCACGAACATGTAATAAAATTTGAGCCACATATTCCAGGTCCTCCTTCAGCAACCAAACAAAATTGCAGTGATCCCTGGCAAATACTCCGCCTGGAGACAGAGCAGCAGATGGACAGGTAGCATAAACTTGTGAACCTTCATTGCCCTAGTAGGGCCAACTCAGCCTCAGTAGCTGCGATTCTGACTGGATCTATCTAAA
>NW_010551061.1:30932-35842 GCF_000687285.1 Phaethon lepturus | reverse complement strand
GAAAGAGCAGGGATGACTAATATTTACACAAGCTGAAACTGCTCTTTTGCAAGGCAACAGTAAAGTATTGACAGTACAACCATTTGCTGTGAGGAGTCAGCTTTTAGAAGTTATTTAAAGAGTGCACCCCTAAGGATCCTCCGTATTTGCATGTTCCTGAAAAGTGCCCGAGGTGGTTGTCTGAGAGTTTGCCTCTTACATAATACAGGCTGGGATTCAGACTTCTGTCCTGACATTATAAGCCACAAATCCAAAGCCTTCAGCATCCAATCCATCCATTATTTTTCCTACCAGCCAGTCATCTGCTAGCTAGACCTACTGCCTAAACTGCAAGAATGATTAATCATTGAACAGAAGGGACAAGGATGTTCATTTACTAGCAAATGTCTTCAGTATTGCAAAGAAATCCCCGGCCCACTAGGAGTATTGCAAACGGTGCTTTTTGGTCTTTTGATACAAAGTCAGTAAGTTTCTGGGAGGAAACCGCTATCTAGCTTCCTAGAAAGTGACAGCAGCTTCATTATAAATGCATACAAACCCCAGATACTTTTCCTCTTCTAGACCTATTAATTTCAGTCAGACTAGACAAACAGATTAAGAAGCATAGCTAACTATCTTGTCCTGAGTGCGCGATGCCGGGATAAGCCACGGCGTACTTAGGCCTATGATCTAGCATGCAGCACTCAGTCTGCAGTGGCTGCCTTAACTGCAGACACACACCCAAATCCTTCAGTCAAACCTGAACACAGAAGCTGAAACCAGTATAACACTGTTACGAGAACTGTCAGTTTGAACAAACTGGCATTCTTTGAGCAAAAAAACTTAATCCAACATATACTCCACTAATAAAATTCCTATGCAAGATGTTTAAAGGGACACATTTCACCTGTTATTTACAATGGGCCAGAAACATGGCCAGTTACAATGGCTGCTGCATGGTTCCTCCTCCAGCAGGAACATGACTGCAGGTCTGTGCCCTCAGATCAAACAGAACTCTGCTTTCATGTTTGCAAAGTCAAAACCCAAACAAATGTTTCTCAGAACCTGAGATAAAGCCATCTTTGACTTGCTACTCTCCCGTTGGCATTTTCTCAACTATTTCTCTTACCAGTTGAAAAACAAGCATTTATCTAGCTCTGGAACAAATTCTGCAGATTCTGGTGCCCAGTCTTTTGTTGCACTTCCTCTCTGTTTAGACTTTAAATATCTGTAGCTGCAGAATCTAATGAAAGTAAAACAGAACCCAGAATTACTCTGAAAGAGAGAAGTTGCTCTTGGCTTCAGTGGCCTGTCTTCTTAGACTGGCTCAGGGCCCCCTGTAAGTCAAGAGGCTGAGTTTGCACCAAGCAGTAGTAATCTGCTTTTCCAAACTCTTTCAAACAGTAGTATGCACCCTTAAAGAAGCCCTCCAGAAACACAGGGTGAGCAGCCAGCTCCACATGAAACAGGAGGTGCTCAGAGTGACATCCAAAGTGTTTCAAAGATGCTTCATCCCTCCTAGAACAACAGCTGCATGCAGTGACACCACAGTGCTGTGGGAGTACTCTCCATTTTGCAAGGAAGTATACTACAACTAGTTTCCGGAGGACACGGTTTACCTGAATTTCTGAGAGAAGTCTTTGATGATCTGGACAATCCTTCCATCTCTAATGAGGTCTAAAGGAGACTTTCCCCGATGGTTTGCGTAATTAATATCTGCTCCTTCTTGTGCTAAGTAACATGCAATTGCAGCTCCCACATTCAGCTCTACATTTCCAAGAAAGCCAGAAGCCTGCAGCTGAAAGATGTTGAGAAACACTGTTAACAGAAGAAGTTTCTGTTATGCGGCTTTGATCTGCATCAAGTTCTAAACAAAGTCTTAATCCTTGTACTTGCAATTTGAAAATGCAATTTAGCATTCTTTTTTGAAAACACAAAGAGATCCCTCAGCATGTATAATAGCAGGTTCAAATCTTGCACTCCAGGAACAAGAGTGCGTAAGACTGGTCCTAACTGATGCTGTTATTCATCATAGTAATAGGCATTCACGTCTTCAGGTACTGAAAAGGAAGTACACTGCAGGCACCACAGTACATACCAACCGATGAACAGCTGATGCATGGAGTCCTAAGAGGCAGCTATTTAAAAAAACCAAGTTTTTGTGTACATCATCCAAACTATTTTGAAGTCAACAGAAATTTTCCACTGACTTAAAAGACCAGGGCATGTTGATCAGGGCAAGTAAAATTACACCTAAAGGAGTCTACAGCATCTACATACAATGTTACTGTAAATAGTATTGGGAATGAAATGCACAGGTCCCTCATGTTGCTTTAAGGCTTTCTGCACCCAGGACTAACTACCGGCTGTCCCTAGCACAAGATAACAAACCCCACCCTTTACTGCTGACCCCTCTGCTCAAATTTGCAGGCAGAGAAATTCAGATGAAAGAAGTGATTGCTGAACTGGTGTGGGGTGTCTCTGTGGAATGTCAGTGGCTGAACAAGGCTGAGGACCTGAGGCTAGAGCATCTTTGGCCATGCACTTGAACCATCGTTCATACCATCAACACTGGTAGCTTGGTCACAAGCAGAATGGAAGAGCAGCAATGCACTAGGCTTTTTCAAGCTCCACAGGTAGAAAGGACGAATGGGTGGTTTGGCACACAGCGTGCAGCCCTTCAGAATGTTGGTTTAATTTATTTACAATTTATTACCATGAAAAAAATCAATGCCAGATTTGCCAATGTACTAAATTATCCCTACAACAGAATCATTCTCACTCCATCTATAACCAATGCTTGCACTCTTGGTTTGCACCGCAAATCTGGTGCGTGCACATGTTGGTATTTATATGGATGGCAGAACACTTTGAAGGGCTAATTTAACATCTTTGCCAAAAAGCCAGACGAAGCTTCCAGTCCATTGCATATCACGCACTGATTTCTAGACCTAAGGCCTCTCCTGAAAGGCCTTATATATTCATGAATACAGAGCAACAGAGAAATCCAGTTCAGGCTTTGTAACAACACAGCCTTTATCCTTCAGCTTGATAGGTCTCACCTCTTGCATTCTGCTCTACATCTGCAGATAACTGGGGTGTTTGTGGTTAGCTATCCTCGTATTTTCCATGCCATCAGACAGAAATGAATTGCTGTGGTTCTGGGCTCTGCAACTGGATTCATGACCTTTCCCATGTCAAGAAAGAAGCACACAATGCTAATAAAAATATCAGGGGAGACAGTATGAATTGTTGTCTGACTATGTGAAGTTTCATGTTATAAATTCAAGCATACCCTCAGAGTATCTATTCTTGCTTTCCCACAAACAAGAAGGTTTTTTTCCACGCTCCCCATCTGGACTGGCTTTAAACAATTTCACTGACTGCCTTTGCCCCCTTAGATCCCACTATCTGCTGTCATTCTAACATCATCAAGCATCTTCCTGCCCTTGGTACTGGAACTTCTCCTACTCCCAGCTCACCTTGGAAAGGAGGGACAACCCCATCTCCCCTTCACGCTTCTCCATCATGACAGACATTAGCTGCTGCCGTTCCAAGGCAATGTGCATGGCTGTGTCCCCATCCTCATCTTCAGCATTGACATCACTGCCTTCACTGACCAGCAGTTGCACCATCCCTACATGTCCCTGGATGACAGCCAGGTGCAGTGGTGTCTGGTTACGGTTGTTCTTGAGGTTGACATCACAGCGACCCTTGAAGAGAAGAATTGTATCAAAGAGAGTTGTTGCTGCTGAGTTTGGCTGAAGAAAAGTGCTGCAGCTGTGGTGCTTGTCGAGGCCCATCTTTGTCAGGAGAGCAGTATAGAGATCTCCAAAAGAGCTACGCGATCCACCCCACTGTATCTTGGCTATATGGCCCACACACCTCAAATATCAAGCAAGGGAGGATCAGAAGCCAAGTACCCAACCAACACAGAGATAACATTTCCCTGGTGATGATTGGATATGACAACTCATCACTTCCCTGACAGAAACAAATCCTGGAACTACTCCAAGAAAAGAGTCATGGACTAGCTCCTCTAAAGCAATATTGATTCCTTGCTGCCTGTTGTGCTTTGATTTCCCCTCTTCAAAGCAAAGAGGAGAAAAACCTGTTCAAAGCTGAATTATTCTGCCTCTCTGCCAAACCTGCAGGGGAAGGCAGCAGCAAGGTTTAGAGACAGAGAGCCTTTAAAGATATAGCTATGCTAACACAGTTATTATGCCAGAAATAAAGCAATCATAGTACTAAGTAGTGAGTGCTCACAGACATTGCTCCTCTACGGCACTCATTTGTTAAATCCATTAAAGCCTTGATGTAGCGGTTTGGATCCCCTTTGTAAAGATGGAGAAACTCAGGCAACAAATCACCAAAAAGAAGAAACAAAACCCAGGAGTACTGACATGTAGTTGCCACCTTCATTGCCACTATCACCTGAAAGCAGAGACAGAGGCTAGCTTTGACTCCACAAAAATCAACAGCAAAATGCCAGGTAGATTGCCATCCCTCTGTTTAGCATTTTCATTGCTAAAGAATGCAGCTCACCGGGGGCAGGTCTAGCACTTAAGACTGAAGAAAGATAAATAACGCAGAGTAAACATGTCAAAATATTTTGTTCTGCATTCAAATCAAACACTTGCCTTCAGATATTCTTTCATGAAAATTAAGAGTGAGAAACCCACCACAGAACAACCAGTAGCTGGGTAGCTTCAGCATTCACTTGGAGTGAGGGAAACTGAGCTCTGACCTGCACCTACGAGGTAGGGAAGGTTTTGAATACAGATCTACACACTCCTTAATGAGCAGGTTAACAGCTATTCTGAAGTCTTTTCCCTTCATCTCTATCACTTCACTGAACATTTCCCAGCAAGCTCCAGTTCCAACCCACTTTGCTCTAGCCTGCAAGATACCCTTCTCCTCTACTGCCAGTG
>NW_010551061.1:23821-30901 GCF_000687285.1 Phaethon lepturus | reverse complement strand
ACCCCTGCTCTTCAAAGCCTGGCAAACAATGCCAGCTCTTCTTCAAAGAGACAGAGACATTCTTGTGAGTCCAGCACTAACTCATTAGTGCTTAGGAAATGTGGGTGTTTGGGAGTGGGACAGGCAGGAGTTTTTGTTGGTGGTGGTTTGGTTTTGTTTCTTACCTCTTTGATGAGAATTTCTGCCACTTCTTCGTGATTATTGAGGGCAGCAAGGTGCAGGGCAGTGAAGCCATCTTCTTTTTTGGAGTCAACCAGCTGCCGAGCTCTTGCTAGAATCTTCTTTATGGCTCTAGAGTGTTGGGGGTTAACAGAGGTGGAAGAGTTACTTTATCAGGAAAGAAAACAATGCAGAAGAGACAGGCCTGCCTCTTCTGCTCAGTCGTTATGCATGTTCATGTTTTAATAGGCAGCACCATGAGCTGGCAACTGTGATGCAGAGCACTCCCTCTATCTCACAGACTGAATCACAAGAATAAAACAAAAGCCCTCAGTTAACATTTAATAAAGTAGGGTAAAGTCACACTGCTATGAAAATAATGAGCAGATTTATCCTTGGAAGAATTCCAGAGGCTCTCAGTTAGACACAGTCTTTTCAAGTACCCTTTAGTACAGACCTTCTCCTGTCCTTCCATGTGTGAACCCAAACATCTACGAAGACTATCCAGAAGTGGACAGATTTCCTAGTCAACCTAGGTAGGTACGAGGAAGACGGGATGGGGAAAGCAGCTAGCAGTTTTCTGTGAATGCGTGAAGGAGGGCAGCCACTATACCTAGCCATACCTAAACCCAGGAAACGTATAACCAACCATTTCCTTCCCAGCTATCTAGAACTACATTTACTGCCTTCTTACTGTTAAGACAGCAAGCAAGAGTTAACATCTGTAAAAAGAATAAAAATGAAAAAACATCACTTACAGCTTGTTGCCTTTTAGAGCAGAATAGTGTAGCAGGTTGAAGCCTTGACAATTCTGGACAGTGAAGTCTATGTTGGGTACTTCAGTGAGAATCTCAATAACGACTTTGTAATCTGCAGTGATAGCATAATGCAGGGGGGTGTCTCCCTGGGAATCCTATACAAGAATACCAAAGCAGAATACAGGTCACCTACCTCAGAGTGTCAAATGAAACCGTTCACCCTGAGGGACAGTTCAAGACAAGAAGATATATAGTGTCACCAGGTCACATCAACTCCAGGCCAAACATCACTGACATCCACAGCAGTTTCATAGCCTTTGCGAAATCATTTCCCCAGGGCTCGAAAACAAGCTGCTGAGTAGATAGGTAACTAGCTTTGAGAGACTGACCCAGCACAGTTCCGTCCCACCATCACAGAAGCACACCCTAAAAATGGGCTGGGTCCAACTCACCACCACTGCCCTTTGAGTTCCTAAATACCAGTCTTAAAAACATCACCACTCCTTATTGCTGGGAACAGGAGTGTTTCAGCAATACACCTTAGCAGCAGGTCAGCTCTCGCTGGAAGCCCAAGTCCAGCACAGCAGGGAGTGCTACTGGATTGAGCTGAGCAGACTTACAATGAAGAAGGGGCAGACCCAAACCTGGAATTTCAGAGTACTGAAGTTAGAAGAATACTTCCCCTGTGCAACGCACAGTAGTGCATTTTAAGACAATGACCAACATAAAGCAGCACCTCCCCACCTCAGAAAAAACAACAAGAAAAAAAACCCCAAACACACTCCCCCGCCCCGAAATCCCACAAAACCCAAAACTTACTGGGAGGTTGACATCACAGTTGAGCTCACAGAGGGTCCGTACCACCTCTGTGAATCCTTGACTGACAGCAATATACAACGCTGTGCACTTGGCATTGTTTAACAGGTCTGCACTGGCTCCTTTACCAATAAGCACACGGGCAACCTCAGCTTGGTTTCTGATTTAAAAGCAAGGAGTAAAACAGGTTAGATTCAATGTTGTGCAGACAGTAAAGTCTTCCTCCTTGCAAGGCAACACAATTTCTTGGGTTTTATATCCTCTCGACTTCATCCCACCTCCTCTTCGTATTTCAAAAACCTCAAAACCACAACACCACCTTCCTAATTTGTACTCTAGAACCTGTTCTCTTTCTGCTTTAGATCAACAGGAATCTGCTGCTCTTAATGATGTATTCTTCCCTGGTAAATGACAATACAATTCAACATTTCATCTTGGTCTGGAAAACTTACGCACTTACAGAAACCAATCAAACTAATCCCAACCAACCCACCCTCCCACTCCACCATCCCCCTGAAAAAAAAACAAACTAAAAAACTCTTATCACTTTTTCTGATTGCCCTCAACATTTCTAGCATGGAAACTGACCTAGCGGTGGAGGTTAAATTAGTGCACAAAGAAATGCATCTATGGCACTGAAGCTCAAAAGCCAATTGCTAACATGAGGTAAAAATCGGAGAAAAGCCTTCAGCAGCCACACACCCTTCATACAGACTGCCCATTTAAATCTAGAAACGTCCTTCTGCAGCCCTTTAGGTCTTGTATCCAAGATAGCAAGAAGAAAGATATCCTACCCAAAAGCTGCATAATGCAGTGCTGTATCCCCCTCTTCATCCCTTAGGTTGACAGTGGCATGTGCCTGCAGCAAAATCTTCACAACATCCAGGTGCCCCTGATAAGAGGCAATCTGCAGGGCAGTTCTGCCCTGGTTCTTTGCATCAACCTACAGGAAGAGCAGAGACACAGCAAACAGCTTGGTTAGGAAAGACCTTGTCTTGTGTTCAGGCCTTAGCTCTGCTCTAGAGCAGGCCCACCAGGATGGAAGTCAATAGCTGCGGAACAGTTGCGGGCTCAGAAATGCTAAGCAGAATCCATGCCCCGTTGGCTCTGCTTTATGTACATCAACTACAAGGTTGACCTTGTCCCAGAATATTTCTAAAGGGGAAGGGGACATTTAGTCAAGGAGGGAAAAGCAAGTGAACAGAGCTGGAAGCCAGGGCTCTAATTACAGCTCTGATGCCAAATCCCTCTATGCCTGCAAGCAGAATACTTCTTGACATCTCTGCCAACAATTCCTCTCCCAATAGGAGAATGTGTGAGGAGATCAAATTAGCTTTGCATATGGCTTTGAAGATGCTACGTCCCCATTGTTCTATGCTACTCCAGGTGCTTGACTGGGCATAATAGCTGGAGAGTATATTACAGTCTTGAAGTGCTGCAATGAGATTTTTTGAGAATTAAAGGGACTGAAAACCAAAGAGAGGCTGTATGAAAGGCAAATAAAAAAAAAGGAAAAGAAGCTACTGAAATCAGTGGGAGGCTACGGAGAAGAGATGAAGGAACTAGCAAAACCTCAGCAGACTGGCACAGAGAACAAAGTTGTTCTTCCCTGCAGCTGGTTCTATGCAGCAGTCAGGACACCCGGACAGACAAGACTTCCCTTGATTCACTCAAAACAATGGGTTAGTCATTTAGGCAAAGAGGTATTAGAGGCCACTGTTACTGTTGTGGTTTAACCCCAGGTAGCAACCAAGCACCACGCAGTCACTCGTTCATTCCTCCCCTCCTTCTGGTGGGATGTGGAGGAGAATCAAAAAAAAAGGTAAAGATAACAAGGGACAAGAAAACAACAATAACAATAATAGACTATACAAAATAAGTGATGCACAATACAATTGCTCACCACCCACTGACTGATGCCCAACCAGTTCCCAAGCTGTGGTCACCCCCACTCTGCCAACTCCCTGCTGTTGTATATTATACGGTACGGAGTATCCCTTTGGCCAGTTTGGGTCAGCTGTCCTGGCTATGCTCCCTCCCAGCTTCTTGTGCACCTCCTCACTGACAGAGCATGGGAAGCTGAAAAGTCCTTGACTTAGTATAAGCACTTCTTAGCAACAACTGAAATATCAGTGTGTTATCAACTTTATTCTCATACTAAATCCAAAACACAGCACTATACCAGCTACTAGGAAGAAAATTAACTCTATCCCAGATGAAACCAAGACAGTTATTCTTCCATTTACACAAGAAAGACAATGCTGATAAGCTGAAAAGGCCTTGGCAAGCAATTCCAACTTGCACTACTAAGTGAGCCTCAAATCCAGCCTCCTCTTGCTGTATATAACACTCTAATAGAAGTAACTAATTCATTAATATAAATACTAGAATAGAAATCTAATAAAAATAACTAATAACATAATGGATTCCTGACTCTTGGCAGTTTCTTCTCTGGGATAAGTTCAACAATTGCAGGTATTTGTCTCTTCCTCCCATCTCCAGAGGCCCCATTAACGTTGTAAATAAAGAACTACAATAAATACCAGACAACTAACCACTAAATCAGCTTTCACAGGGGTTCCTTCGGAATTGATCCTAGTTTTCCTGGTTCACACATCCAGCTGCTCCTGCCAGTCATGCAAACATAGCCTCAACAAAACTTATATTTTGTTAGCAATGGTTTCCAAGGACACTGCTGAAATACTTTGGTTGTCCTTTTTTAACCTGTTTATAAACCCTGTACCCCTCACTGAAGGAGCCTGAACCTTCAAACAGGCAGCTTGAAAGAGGTTTGAGTTGATGTGATCCTAACAGTTTGGTACTCTGCAAGCACAGAACAAATTGTTCAGCAACAAGTCAAGCCCAGTTCCCTGCTCCAGTCAGACATGAGATAAGACACTGCAGAGACATGCACTGCATCAGGATCTGGGCAGCTTTTCTCTTTCCTGATTCCAACAATTCCATTTTGCAAGGTCATCTAAGGACAGACACATTCAGCCAGACACAACCCGTGGCTTTCTTTTCAAACAGAGGCTAGATACTTGGACATCTTGCTACTGTTTTCATATAGATAAATACCTCTCCCCCTAATTCTACAGGTGCAGTGTCTATACATGAAATCTAGGAAACCCCAGCTTTGGAAACGTGATGCAAGTACTTAACCCAGACCTAATGCCACAAACTGGAGCCATAAAATATGCACATTTAGCATACAAATTTAATCCTAAATTGCAGCAAAATAATTTTCCAGCAGTTAGGAGCTAATACTAGGTCTGGGGGAAAAAAAGAAAAAAAAAACTATTCTTTTTCTCCCATCCTCTTCCCAACTTGACTACAAAATTTTATAACAGTATTTTAAATAGCAACAGAAAGTAACCATTCAGGATGTCTTCAACTTCAAAACTTGCCTTGTCTGGGTACTTCTGAAGGAGCTCCCGAACTTTAGCAGCATTGTTGAGTGCTGCACAAATGACCAGGCACCCTGCATGCTCTGACTCTGTCTTCTGGGACAGCAGTTTCTCCAACACAGTTATCAAAGTGCCTGGTAGGAATGAGAAACAGTCATAGATTAAGAGAGGCAAAGAGCATGAGTATACAAGTGTACAGCTGGCATAGTACAGCTGTTTAACCACAGCATGGGCCTGCTGTACCTCTAATATTTAGCTCACACAAAAAGCTTTACAAACTTGTGACTCACACAGAACTTTTGCTTTACAAGGCTGATGTTTTGAAAACCCAAAAGACATGAGACCATGCTACAGCAGACCAACACAGAAAAATCACTACTAAAAGGCAAATAATCTGAAGAGGAATGCATGGTTTTTGTAAAGGATGCTGTAAGGAAGAAATACAAGTCCTTTCAAGATGGGCCCTCTAATGACACACTTTCAAGTGCTCGAGAGGACAGAGGTGTTAACAGTTCTCCAGACAGAGCAAAGTTAAAAATCTTGGGCTCATATGCAAGTTTTCGCTGAAGTCTAACTTGAGCAAACAGTTTAAGACCCATCTACACAGCAAAACAAAACAAAAAAACCCCATAGACTTGTCCTCTCCCCCATATGATATTGACATCAAAAGCAAGTAAGTATGGTGAGGCTACAAAAAAATTTATGAGCAGATGTCCAAAACAGCAGACAAAATCTCCTCTACACACCATGTGCGCCCAAATTCAATTTCAGGGTGGACTGAGCAAAATAGTTGTTAATTTGACAACACTTCCACAGAACGACCTGGGAATATTTCACAAGCATTCAAGAATTAGTATCCTCATATAGGAATTGCAGCAGGATATAACAGAAATTGAGACAGATCAAGGCAGAAGCAAATACTGAACCTAGGGCAGTGCTACAGTTAGCATTCCCGAGTCCTAAATTCTGTATTTTCCTGTTAAGACCAACTTTGCTTCCCCAGTTAAGGCACAGATAGTTTTGGAGCTCCGTCTGGGGAAGAACAGGCAGCTGGAGTTTAACCCTGTCCAGAGTGTTGCTGCTGTCACAGCAGAGCAACCATTTCACAACCCCCGACAGATCAGACATCTCTGTTCTCACTATCTCACTTTTTGATTCCTTTGCATTCTCCGTGGTCATGAGGTTTGCTTCCTCATCTCTCTGATAGGCTGTCAGGCAAGCTGGGTTAAATGTCCAGGACTGCCCTCCAACCGAGACTCGCAAATCTCCATCCCCATAGACTTTGATCACTTTGCCGATGTGCCCTAGGGTCTGCAACGGAAAGAGAGAAATGATTTTTAAAAGGCAAGATGCAGTATGCTTTGCAGCTCAGAACCAATGCAATGCTTCTAAGAGTGGTTTCGCAGGCGGCACTCCTGCTGTATGAAAAGAAGCACTGAACAGTGACACACTCGCAGACAGCTCCCACTTCAAGGACACCAGAGGGTTCTCAGCAGTTTTTCTGTTACTGGTTTTACATAAGACGGGTTTCCCAGACACATTAAAAATGCCTGGAGAGGAAGGTGGTGAAACAACAAAACATGGTCTGAAGAACCCCGAGAGAACTGATAAAATTGGGACTGGGAAAGGTTTCCTCTGTGCATTTAATTGCTCCTGGAGGACACCAGTATTCTGCTGTTTAGCCATAGTGGTCGGATCAGACCATTTTTCCACTTGGACATTCTTTCCTGCCTCGTTCCAGAGAATTAGAGGGGGCATAAGAAGACTGGTTTACTTTGGTTAGTGAAAACTCTTATCCAACTTACTGGTAGCCAAATCCTTTGTCAGGTTCCCCACCTACCAGCTGTGCTTTGGGTGCTGCAACAGGATTGTATTACTGGTAGTCAATAGCACTAGGCAACATTTATTTTGCAAGGCCTCAGCAGTCCCAGAAAGGTCGG
>NW_010551061.1:0-23790 GCF_000687285.1 Phaethon lepturus | reverse complement strand
AGCAGGAATACTGGAGGGCAATGCAAGCCCAGTCACTATTACTAATTGCTTGGGAAAACTCAGGAAATTACTGAACTGTCCTGGAACTGGCGCGCACTCACAGGTGCCATTTCATCTGTCCACTCCCCATGACCAGGTTGGAATCGCTTCACTGTTTCCATATCATCTATCACCCGGACAACATCACCAACCCAAAAGGTGTTGAGCTACAAGAAAAAGAAAGTCATAAGCTTTTGGGGGATGAAGCCAGAAAAAAAATAGTGAACAGCCCCTCCATCCCCACCCTCAGAAAACCCAACCAAACAAGAAGCCCATTGACTCAAAAAACAAGGCATTAAAAACGTAAGTTAAATAACCAAGAAATCTGTAATCGCTGCACTGCAAAATAAACATAGTCCAACAGCTGGGTTATTTCTGTTTTAAGCCAAGTGCACATTTAAGTAGGGAAATAATTTGGGACAGAACAGTTTTCTTCTTTTCTTTCTTCCTCAAACCATTTATAACTAATACCAGTATAAAGTACATATGGAACTTTCCTTGGTCCATCTCCTCACTATACCTGACTTGGCACTGGAGATTTTAATTCACTGTTTGTTACTTAAAACAGAAAAGGGAAGCCAGAGTTTACCTGTACGGGCAATTTGCCAGATGCTCCCTCTGCTCACTGAGCTAAGAAGGGAGCACTGCCAAAACACGCTATTCAAAGCGGACTAATAGTGCACAAAGCCTGACACTGCATTTTCCATTGGTATTGGAGATTTTACCATTGTGACCTTGTTCAGGTCTTTCAGAATTCTGTAGTCTTCCAAAAGGTCCTTCTATATCTATTAGCCCTGTTTCTAATCATTCATACTTCAAGTCCTCAAACCTCTGGGGAAGGACAGAGCTATGAGCTTTAGAAATGCAGACACAAAATTAGAAGAGCTGGATTAATGACTCTGATCATCCAGAAGAATCGGAGAGAAGCGAGACAAAGAAATATACAAGAAGGAGAATAACATGAAATCACAAGAACAAGGAAAAAAACAAAATCAAATAGAAACGATATGGAAAAAGGTTCATCACAGATGAAAGGTAGCTGCAGAAGGATGAGCTACTGTAGGTTCATCTAAGAAGCTGAAATTAAGAAATGGAATTTACTTTAAGGACTTAGATCATTTGAAATGCAAAGGTTCATACAACTGGACAGCCTAGTAGTGCAATTCCCACTGTCTGCAACCATCCGTCTTAGCTGATAGCTTGCAGGAACTTCTGCCTAGAACTACTGCTTTTAGAATAGCAGTAGATTTCCTCAGCACTTGCTTGAGACACATTGTGTTCTAACACAGCAGGTTAAATTGACAGCTATTCCCTGCAGTATTTCTAGTTCTGGCCAAGCTCATCTACCAGCACCTACCTTAGTCAGAGCTCCAGGATGGAAAGTCCAGCGGGTTTCACTGTTGAACTGGACCCTCACGTCCCCTCTGTCCGTGATTCTGTGCACAGTCCCTGTCTGGCCAATGAACTTTTGATAAGGGGAAAAAGGAAAAAAAAAAAAAGTAGGGGAAACCCCCTAAATAAATCACATTGCTTAACAGTGGGGAAAGCAGGCATCCAAGGCACAGATGGCTAAATTACCCACCATTTCCAATTCACAGACTAACAGTGCTCCCAAACCTGCTTTAAATGAGATGCAGTCATTTCTTTTCCACAAAAGGAGGGAACGACTGCTTTATAAGCTTCTCTAAAGTAGCAGCATATTGGGGGAGGAAGGTGACAGGAATACAAAGTGTGAAAATCCCTGAAAAAGCAGCACAAATTGTCCTCCTCTTTCCAAATGACAAAGGTGGGCAGACATTACAACACTGTTTTGCAGTGTAATACCAGCCAGGCATTTTCTGAGAGAGGAAAAAAAAAAGGGGGGGCACAATAGAGGAGACTACAGAAAACAAAGTACAGTTGTGTAGTGCAGTATTCTGTAACTGTTGATTCTGGCAGGTCCTGAGCAGGTGATAGTTTTGAAGGACACAAAAAAGTACTTATTTCTGAGACGACAGGAAGTTACTCTTGCTCTGTTTAATATCCTTCTCTACACCTGCACTCCCCAACAACAGGAATTCAGAAGTGCAGAGCTTTAACAACCTAGCAGGCTATAGTAGCCACACAGCAACATTCAAAAACTATAGTTTTGGGGACAAAGGCCTTAGCTGGAATAAGAAAATCATGGCTCCACTGACAGTCTTAAAGTTCATGCCAGAAGAGAAGTTCCTGCCTGCCAGGCTAAAAAAAAAAAAAAAATATGTATAAAAAAAAAATATATCCATGCTCAGTTAATAGATTTCCACACTGAAACTGAAATGTCATAGTTTGTCTTGACATTTTAAAATCTGATTTCAAAAAGACTGCTCACCTATTGGGCAGGTTGGGCTAGGATACATATATAACATATCTTTATAATTTTATATCACTGCTTCATATACCAAGCCTTCAGACAGCTGCTTCAGCATCAGGCCTGCAGGTTATTCAGTTTACTGACTCAAGTGTAGCGGGCATTTAGGTCACTTGTGGCTATACACTTCCCTCCCTCTCCAAAAAGCCATTTTTATACAAGTTACTAATACAGGCTCAGAGACAGGTCTTATTACTCTAATGGTGAGTATCAAAATGTGATTTTTCTCTTGCAGTAAATCTACTGCACAACAGCAGTACTGCCTTCTTCAATATGTGAAGGTAATTTAATCTATTTTGGGCAATATCTGTAGACTATGAAAAGCCAGGAAAGTTGACTTAAAGAGAAACAAAAAGCACAGACCTTTCAATTTAAATGGAAAATTTATTCATTTAGCTGTTATCATTTCATCTGAATGTTCACAGCCCCCTGGAGACTTACTCCCATGATGGCCCCCTGAGATGCTATACTACAGTAATAGGTGTGATTTCTATCTTCCTCTACTCTCTGAGGTTTTTTTTAGACAACAGGTGACAAAGGACTCATAGCTCTTCGAACTAAACACAAGACAACAGGCTAAGCGCCAACATCATATGGGCTGAGAAATTTTAGCCCTGGCCAGGGATTGACAACACACATACTTTCAGTAGTAGTAATGCACAGTACAGAAGAAGCTAAAACAGAGTGAATCCAGAACTCCAAGGAAAAGGTCCACAGCTCATTTAAAAACAAAGAAACAAACCAGCCACTAATATTTTGCACTAGCTTCCAAGACTTTTGAGCAACTCTTTTGACCCATCATAGACTCTTAGAAATTATGCAGGGCTCCACAAGGCAATTCTCATACACAACATAGATTTATCTGAGCCTAAAAATAAATCCGATTCCAGTGTGCTATCCCTAAAGAATTTGTATTTGTGATTCAGTCAACACGATGTAAATATAGAAGGTAACACATGACACAAAGATGTTCTGGTAACTTCCTAGCCAGTGCCTTCTGTAGTCTGAGACAGCGACTGATACGTTACCGAGAGAATAGGAGCAAGCAGAAACATACCTCAGCCATTTTAGGATTCCAGCCACCATGGCCCTCCTGCATCTCCCGCAAGATGTCAATGTCTAGCAGGCATTTCACTTTGTCCCCATGCTGGAATGGATGCCTGTCTGTGCTCTCCTTCCTCTGCAGTTCAGCTGGTTTTCCTAAAGAGAAGAATGACACCACTCACTCACATGCAGGATGCAATAACGTGCTTTGTGTCTAATTTGGCTTTGTAACAAAGGTTGCAGATTAACATAGGCTTAATTGGGGCAGAAGAGTGTAAAACCCTTTGTGTACTGTGGAGTATGCCCTACACTCTATGGGACAGCACTATGTAGAGAGATCAAGAGGATTTAGCTCTAACTGGATATTACTATGGGTTAAACATCAGGTAGTTCTAGCAAGACACAATTTTGTCCCTTCCCAGAGGGGGGAATGCCTTTTAATGATGCCTCTCATGTCATGTCAGGCATGAGTAGCTGTTCTTAGCAATTCAGTCACCCACAACTGTTGTTCAGACACACCCACACAGCACTCAAAATACGTTCTCCTCCACAGGCAGCCACATAGCTTGCTTTGTGGAGTGCTTTACCCTCCTAGCCTTCCTGTGGCCGTACCACTGGAAATAAGCTCCCTATCCAACCCTTCCCTTCCCTCATGCTCTTGCCAAGCTGCTCAGGGAGAGAAAAAAATGAGAAAGACATGGTTCTGCTGCTGCAAACTCAAGAACAGACCTCTCAGGGGAGGTTTTCCTTCAGGGGAGCAAAAGACGTCCCCTACACATCATTAAAAAAAATACAATTAAATTACACCTTAGCAAAAAATGCTGCAAGTCCAAAAACACAAGTAGTTTCCTTGGTTTCGTTAGAGTTAAGAGGAAAGGTGGATTGCAGCAAGCTGCCAATAGACACATGACCTTTTTCCATCATTTTTTCTAATCTCGCTGCTGGGCAAGTATTTGGCAGCTCCATCCTCAGAAATCTCCCTTTTGTCACATTCCCCTTCATTCCCTTTTGTGTTCAAAAAACGTGCAGACATGGCACTTTGGGACATGGTTTAGGGGGCATGGTGGTGCTGGGCTGACTGTTGGGCTTGGCGATCTTAGAGGTCTTTCCCAACCTTAATGATTCTATAACACACTTTTTTGATCCACCAGAACAATAATATTTGCTCTCTAAGGCACAGTGAACACCAGCTGGACCACTGTCTGCCTGAAGAATGACAAACTTTGGATTAGCAAACTGACAATGGGTTGAATTCTCTGCTGACAGGTGTAGGCATTCCCCAGGGAATGCATCTGCAGCAGCAAAAAGTTGCCTTGGCAGAAGATCCCTCCTTAGGATACAGCTATGGGCATCTGATGGTTTTACACAATCTTACCACTGAAAGGCCAAACTACTAACCACCCTGAAATAAAGCAGTATGTTCACACACAGACCACTTTTTTTTTTTTTTTTAATGGTACACATTATGTAGGAACTTTATAAAACTACCTGCTGGTTTTCTGCCTTCCAAGCAAAGGGCACACTTCTTTAGTGTCAAGAAATGTCAGTGTAAATCAGAATTTCTCAACAGAAGACTTGTCTCTACACACCTAATTTTGGGAGATGTTCTTTGTAGTAAAAGCCACCAGACGCCTCCACAGTACATTTCAGGTCCACTTTTCCCTTGTGTCCAACTCTGTAGACATTCGTGGTACCATCAGACCATGTGACACTGGCCACACTGCGTCCAGTCTCTACATCCCAACCACGAATATCAACCACACGTCCAGTTTTACCTTCACCACCTGATGGAAAAAGAGGGGTGAAAAAGCATCCAGCTTGCATTTTCACTGACACCAATATACAGAAACTCACCTGACACTGGGATGTTTACTGAGATATAATTTAATGACATTTTTATCTTAACTAAGCAAAAAACCAGGAAAAAAAAAAATCTGTCAGTTCTCCAATTATTCACCACAGAGGAGCAGGCACAGAGGCAAAAGTCAATAGCTGGGGCAGACGAAATTCTGACAGAAAGGTTGCTGCCAGGAAGGATTTCTGTGGGGGCCTAGGCCAGCTTTACATGCTGAACAGAAGCACAGAGATCTGCTTCACTGCCAGCATAATGCTGCCTGAAGCAGTGCCCTCTAGTCAAGTGTTCTTCATATACATGAAAGGAGGAACTCACATCAAAAAAAATTTAGGTGGCAGCTCATACAAGTTCCTCACAGCTTGCATGATTCACCTTGATCTGCAGAAGGCACAAGAAATCTCAGTCACCTTTTTAATTAGGGAAATTAAACCATGAGACAACTCAGTTTGACCAACTAGGAGAGAATCTCTACATTAAACTCACTGAAAGCCAGCCAGCCATTTACTTTGGGTTACAAAAATGGAAAAGATGAATTCTGTGTCGAAGCAGCCGTTCCTCTTGGTGTACAGAAACACTGCCTAGCTAGGCAATGCACAGTGTCATGGCACCACACTGTGGCAAGACAAAAACACAGCACCACTGTAAAATCCACCTAAGATCTTTAATCTCTTCTCAACACCAGCCAGGTGGAACAACATCAAGTAAAATTTGTTCTGATACTTCTCTTCACCTGCCCAAGCAAGGAGGAGTACTACTGAAACAATCCAGAACAGAAGGATCTATCTGTGAGAAGGTAAATCTGTCTGGGCACATGGGACATACTCTCATCCAAGAGACCACAGCCTATCAACACCGAACCTAGTGACAGGCAGTCAGAATCTGCAGATTCCTTATCTCATTCTACTGCCAAGTCGCTGTGTGAACTTGGGCAAGCCCCAGTACTGGTCTAGTGCTTTCGCAAACGGGGACAGAAACATCTGTCTGTCTCACTGGGTGGACACAGGCTTCTAATTGCCTGCAGTGTCTTGGAATTCAACAGCTTAAAGGAGTTAGCTTCCTCATTTAACTGCTTATCTATCTAAAAAGCATAATACAACCAACCAGTGGGCTTTACTGTCAGTTCTATCAATACAAGAACACACCTTTAGAGGGCTGGTCTGAGAATCATAAAGTCCCAAGAGCTCTTGATTTTTACTGGAAGAAAAGTTTTTTTAAAATCCTATCTGCCTTTAAAATCTCTCCCTAGAAATGGCAGGTGGATCCCAGTTCTGTACACAGAACCAGCAGCCAGTTACCAGATTCATGAAAATACAATTTAAGGTACTAAAAGCCTTTCTGTGATGTAACCTGCACAGCTATGCCTAAAAAAAGCCTTCTGGGTTAAAACCCAGATCCTAGAAATAGGGCAGCTAACAGTAATTTTCATCTTCTTTTCTGCAGATAACCATAAACAACTGTCTAGTCCAAAATTAATGACAGCTATTAGAAAAGGCGGTTACATCCAATATGCAGTTACTGACCATGGGAAAGGAGAGCCTCTGGATGGTACCAATGTTCAGTATGGGAAAACAGTGATCTTGCAGCAACACTGTGCTCCTTTGACTACATTATTAATATGGACAGGTTGTAGCAGATTGCTGTTCTCTCCCCAGTCTTCCAGTGCTGACAGAAACTTAGCACCAGAGACAAAAGAATTTAATATTTGTTTGTTGCAGCAGGGATTCAGATTAACAACAACAAAAAGAAGTCTCCTCCTTCGTCCTGTTCAGATGCTTTTCTCTAGGAGGGCACTAGCTTCTGCTTCCATGGTGTTCGGACTCTGAGAAACGGTACTAAGGAAAAATATGTATTCAATGAAAAGGTTGAAGTGACTGAAGAGCTGCCAAGGTCCACCCAGGCCAGAGCAGAGGAAAAAAAGTTTGGTCAATTGGCAAATTTTGCAGACAATGCTAATTTCTGCAAAGGGCTTGGGCTGCAGGAATACTAAAAAGACCGGTAAATAAAAGCAAGACCATTTGATCAGATTTCTCAACTAGCTGCTATTGCCCTTACCAGACACACAAGACCACATGATCAATACATAAACTTAACAGGACCCTATTACAGAGTTTGCAAGGTTATTTATTACCACTACTTGTATGTTACTTCCTTAAACGGAAATAGAGTTGATGTGTTTGTGCTACCAGGAAGCTGAGTTCAGAAGAGCAAAAGGCTGTGGATGGGGGCAACTCCATCAAAGACAAGGCACTACCCAATAGAGACTGGCCAAGTGGCTGGCCTTAATGTTTCTTCTCACTTGTCCTGCGCATGTAACTGCCTTTCAGGTCACAATCGTTGTAAGCAACACAAGTCTCAGACATGTAAATGTTGATCTGATCTCAGAAGGATGGATAAGCTGTACTGAGCATAAGCTGCTTTTGCTCTCAGACCCTGCAAGTATCCATGTCCTCCACTGAACCCAGAGCTGCAATAAACGGCAAAGTCAACATTGGAAACCTTTGGACTTACAACTTAATTATTAAAGGAAAAAAGAAGCTGTAAACATTACAGTGTGTACAAGGCTCTCCAATAGAAACGGGCAGTGAAGTTTCCTTAATCCTGTAGCACTACACAGAAATTGGTATCAGTGAATTAGATACAATCATTATACCCCAAGAGCAGCTCTAGAAAAGGCTTTTTCGTCCCTTTGCATTTTCAGCCTGAAGTTACAATTCACAGAGAAAGCAGAAACCATTCGCCAGTAACCACAGCAACACTTCTTCATTAATGCTCCATGTGAAACACTCCTTATAGACTATTTCTCTTCACTGTTCTTAAAAGTGTCCAAATAAGGATAGTCCAAAGACCTCCAAAGGAAAAACGGGTACTGTACACAAAGTCAGACAAACCTGGTTCCTACTGTGAATTGAAGCTTTTTCAGGAAAAGATGGGTCTTTGTTTTCTTGTAACATGGTGCACATTTATAGCTCTATACAAGATCTTCCAGGATGGTTCCCATGAGTTTTCACATCTATGAAAAAGGAGCAGCAAAACTTCCCTCCCACACCCTGAATGAATGCATACAGTTTATGTCACAGATGTTTTTAAACAAATACAAGAAAACCTGTATGTTTAACAAACTTAATACTCTAAACAACAGCAATCTGTATCATCTGAACAGCTCCCCTAGAAACTACTGCTCAGCACATGCATTTTCAACTAGCAATTTGGCAGAAAGAAGGAAAAAAAAAAAATTTTGAATGGTGTTTTACAGGACACTTCAAAAGCAGCTTACCATCCTGGTTACCCCACTCCCAGTCAGGGCCACGGACTACTTTAGCCCCCTGGAAAGTCCCTTTTAATGTGATGCGAGTCAAATTCTGTCGAGGACTCACTAGGACTCTGAAAACAAAAAACAAAATAAGAGAAAAACAAATTAATTTATTGTTACTATTCACACTTTATAAAGCTCTTTTCCAGCCGAGGTCTGTCAAGCGTACCAGAAACTTACACACAGAAAGACACAGCTCGAGTTCTGAAGAGCATGTAAGAAGTGAGAGAGAACAATAAAATAGCTGAACAGGGTCTTTGATCCTAAAAGCTGGTTTCCCCAGGAAGGTCAGAACACTTAGGCACTGTTCTACTGACAGCAGAAAGACAACTAGTGAATAATACACTGGGCTAAAGAAAGACACAAGTTTATCTTCAAACATTATCAAAAATTGTGAGATCTATGGTGAGCTTTAAAAAAGTTCTGTTTCTCTCAGCTGTGGGATGCAGATAATTGGGAATAGAGGCTGCTGTGTGAGCATGGGGAACAGGCACACTTCAGCAACAGTCTGTGGAGACAAACACATATCTACACATAAGCAGCAGACTGTGGTGGGGTCGGTCTCTCATGTTCTTAGACACTGGGATGGCATCTTGCTGACTCAGGAAGTGGAACATATACAAACATAAAGATACCAAACTATTACATTCACTCACTGGCACACAGCATGCTTAGCTGTGAAGGGAAAAAAAAAAATTCTTCTTTCAGAACTTCAAGAGCCTTGAGGGGGCTGTGTATGGCAAAAATAAAATCTGGTAGCTCCAAAGAAGAAAAAATTCCCCATACGCTCTATGAGATGCAAAAACAACAAATTATATCAGGGCAAGACAGCTAACTGAGGGCCAACTATGATTATTTTGAATGCATGCAAATTAATACTTTTTAACTATTTACCAGCATTCTCCAGCATTAAGTACAACATCTGCAAACCAAAGTCATCAAAATCTGGATTTAGCCTACACAGAGCAGGGGAAGCCCCGCTACAAATATCATCAAGCAATCCTAAACATAGTAGGAGCGCATGTTAGTTTTCATTGCCAGCTGTGCCACTTATAACCCACATGCTTCCCAAAGTAGAACATCCAAGTCAATTAATAAAAGTCTCAAACAATTAAAGCATATCTTTAAAACAGAGCCTCTGAGAGGGAAAAAAATAGAGGAGTGAGGAGAGAGTTGGTGACCTCTGCAGAAAGTCTGCCATCACTTGGGAGGGAGAGTGAAACACTTTCAGCTGCCCTCGTAGTCCACTGCCAAGTTTAAAGCAATGCTTACGGACGTTACTAGGGTGTACACTGCATAAAAGCATTAATGGCACAGGCAGTCTCCTAGCCCAAAGTCATAAGGAGTTCAGCACATTTCATAACCTAAGCTGCAGACTGCACAGCCTAGTTCATTTGCTGCAAAGCAGAGCAGATTAGACCCAGCAGTGTCATGGCTAGACTGTTTCCAGGATAACACAGACCTTTCTATCTGCCCTGCAATCCGTATCACAGGCATACACACCAATCCATCCTAAGAAAAAAGAAAAAAAAATACCTACGTGATAGTAAACAGGGGGTCTGATGTCCTGTTAAAGCAGCTTCCAATTCCCATAATGTTACAGCAGCTTCTCTGCCGTTTTTGTGCGTGCTGTTCCTAGTCTCTGTTCCCTAGCAGAAAGCTTTCTCATGAGATACCAAGCCACCAAAGTCCTTATGGACCTGTTTGTGTTGCTCACCCAGGGTACAATCCACTTTTCTAGGTGACTGCAAAGGTGCCACAATCCATGCCCATAATTGCACACCTCCTCCTGTCAGCTCTTGGCAAATCCCAGACCAGACAGAGCAAAATGAAGTTCAGCAGCTGTTCCACAGGGGAAGGGGAGGGGAAGCCTGCCGGGGATAGGACTGACCTCAGAATGCTGTATTTATTTTCCATCTAATACCTAGAGAGGGAAGGTGGAGACTCAGAAGGATAAAAAGCTTATGCTTGAACTTACTGTTTACTTATCCATCAAAAGCCTAAGTCTTTTACCTTTCTTAGCTTGTTAACAGATCTCCCACCTGTGCTTTACAACCTAATGTGTTAAAAAAAAACAAGAGAGAGAGAGAGTATTTACACACGTTCTTCTAATTGTTGAATGTTCCTTATCCAGACTGTAGCTCAACAGGAGGAAGACAAAGACCATTTTTTGAATGATTGAGATTTTGTCTGTTTTAAACACCACCAAGGCTGGCAGTTGTTATGGAAGAGAAGGTAACGGAAGAGGGATAGGAAAAAGCTCAGCTAAAAAGAAACGCTAATCAGCGTTCATTTTCTCACAGTGTCATGCACTAGAGACTGGCTTCAAGAACCAGCATGGATTTGTGTACTACATCTGAAACAGCTCAGCTACAACATGCTATTTTCACTGTATTTTGTCAAACGTTTTTCTAACAATTTATCAAAGATGTCTTAGTCAAGCCCTGACACAAAATGATAAAAATAAACTTCTTTCCCCCAAACTCTACTCTCACAAGGGAGGGGTTTCAATGCAAAGATTCTCAGTGAAAATAAAGTACGAAGCTAAGCTTAAGCAAGATACTCAAACAGCAAAATAACCACCATTCATTATATTCCTAGTATAATTTCCCTTTTTGTATAATCATATAACAGCAGTTATTTCCCATCTCAACAGCTCTCACATTAAACTGTCAGTTACAATGAAATTTGTGGCGAGGGACCAGGAAAACAAAGCTGACCAGTTCAGAAAGCTGAGCTTCCTTAAAAAAAGAAAGTATAAGAAACTTCAACTCCTGTTCTACTTAAATGCTGAGGCAATCCACCGTAACTGCTTTCTTCCCTTGGCCTCACAAAAATTTTGACCTTGTCTTGAATCACACCACTGACCAGAAACACTGAAGAATGATGCAAGAACCAGATGTCCTGAGCCAACACATCTTAGGTTTTAATCTAATTCAACATGTTTTGCTCCAAATACTGGATAACAACCAAAGTTATTAGCGTGTTGCAAAAATACCCTAGGGATAAATTTAATAACTGCAATATCGCCTTTATAACAATTTCAATTATAACAGCCAAAGTCTGCAACCATTTCTGCCCTACAAATTCCAATTATATTAAATTACCATGGAGTCCAGAAAAATACTTGGGAGCATGTACTGTACGGAATGAAGCTATGTCTCTCTTCACCATGCTGGGAACCCCTGTGGATGTTCTGCCTGTGCTCACATTTCACTGAGGTGCTTACATAGCCTTTCTCATCACTGAGAGCTATGCTCCAGACAGCTAGAAAAATAGCATCATCCATGCTTCACAGATAAGAGATTTGAGACCCAAAACAGCTGACTTGGAGAAGTTTAAGCAGAGACTGCTTTTAATTTACAATAGCAATCTGAGGCCCTGCAGAAGTCAGGGCCCCTTCATACCAGGCACAGCTAACATATTTTGCAAGACAGAGACTTCTCCACTGCAGAAACTTCTTACCCAAAGAAACCACCACAATGCACAGGACTGGAAAGCATAGGGGATGGTCACCCTGCAAGGTGGCAGGCCATAGCTATTGTGTTCATGCGATCACCCCATCTCTTCAGAACAGCACAGCTGTAAACTAGAATCTCAGCTCACGGTGGGTACAAACCCACGCTCCTTCTAGGACATGTAAAGATCTACGCAGGCTAATTCAAGAAAGACCAACACAAAGATCTTACAGAAACCAACGACGCAAGAAATTCTAGATTCTCTAATCCTCCCTAGCAAAGCTTTTACTGAAGCACTTCCAGCAAAGGATAAAGGAAGGAAATTCTGACAGATGGCAGGCGGCTGCTGATTGCTCAAGCATGAACCAGACTAAGACAAGGACACTAGTAAGTGACGGATCAGGATCACAGAAACCTATTTCAGGAACTGTCTTTACCAAGAATTTCCATTGCCAATCGTACTCTTCCTTGCCAAGGCACAGTTCTTCACAAAACTGGACTGCAGGGTCTGAACTGGGCTAAATTGGGCTGTCTTTTTCACCAACCTCCAAAGCTGACTCATATCAGACTTAGTTTTGGAAAGCCATAGTGGGCAAGATTTCACACCAAGGCTACTACACGTGAACTAAAATGTGTGTGTGCACCTAAGACTCAACACTGTACTGCAGACAGAAGGTTTTCTCAACTATGCTGTCAGAGATGTCTATATGCAGCCTTTAATGGCAGACTATTGTACTGAGAATGATACAGAAGCACCGGTGAGCATACCAAGTATGTCTTACCACCCTTTAAACATGACTATTAGTTCTAAACACAAGCTAAGGAAGTTTTAGGGAAGATTTCTCTTGCTTACAGTTTTGATCATGTAATTCCAGAAAAGATGAAGATAAAATATGTCACTGAAATTTAATTCCTATTCCACAAAGCAAATAGAATATGCCAAACTAAATAAAGGAAGCTCTAGTGTGGGGATATGCCCTAGTGTCATGCAACGTACATTTTTTTTTTAAGGAGGTAAAGTTAGGTAATTTATCTGTTAAATCATAGCATTTTTTTTGAAGTAAAATTATACTAATTCATTAACAGAATAAATTAATAATTTCATATTAATAAATTCATTAATACTTATTGAGCAATTAAAAAGTTAGGAAACCATCATCCTCACAAAAGAGTCAGATTTAATTCAAAATGTTACTCACCAAAATTTCTTAGTCTAGCAGCTTAAACTGACATTGCACAAATAACACATGTTGAGGAGGTTACTACAGTAAATAAACCTTCATCCCCTTTATTGCCTAGTAATCAAACGACCAGCAGCTGTCGCTCAGCTGCTATATTAGTTCAGGCTTACAGTATAAGCAGTCACAGACGGAAGGCTGGATTATTAGAGCTGCCTTGAATGGGTCTGCATTGCACCTGCATACCTAAATGATAGCATGCACTTGTTCTTGTAACGTATCCAATTTAGAAATCCAACTGGTAACTAGACTAGACAAAGCTGGTTTAAGAATTACGGTTGCAAATAACTGCAAACTCTGTTTTGACTACAGTATAAAATACAACCTGAGAAAATGTTTGTATTTCTTATGCTTGATTACACAAAACGTTTCCCTGTATAGTTTGCTGGCTCCACCAACTCCATTGTTCTCCAGAAAAAAATAGGACTTTTGAAAATTTAATAAGGTTGGGCAAAATGCACCACATCCCCTACTGAAATTCAACTTAGCATCATCCCTGAGGAGGTGATGCATGCAAAATGCCATTGCTGCTTTTGCACTTGAATATAGTAATACTAATATTTTGTAGAAGAGGAAGATTTTCTCAGACTTGATTATTTGCAGAACTCAATAGTATGCCTGACTATTCCAGCCCTAACATAAACCTGCTGAGTTTTGTTTTGCTATCGTGCTTACAGACGCTTATTTTTATTCCAGTTACTATGCATGTATTCAGCAAATGGATACAAGATTGTGAAAAAAGGAGGTCGTCAGTGAAACTAAGCTGCCCATCCTCTTAAACTAACCATGAGAGCCTCTCCCAGAACAGCCATTAAATTCAAACCAAACAAGACCAATGAAATACACCATCAATTGGCACATGTCAGGAAGAGATTCCTTCAAATGGCAAAATATTTTTAAAAATCAGTACTTCCTGCCACCAGAGGTTCAAACTCAGGTCATTTAAGACCTGAAATAGCCTTCAAGTAAGGGTGTCTTCAAAGCCTCTTTAGAAAACCGATTGAGAACCCTCTTCAGTGTCTGTCTAGGCTTAAGGCCTCTTAAATCCTAGGATTAGTGAGCTGCTACAAACAGTTATGTGTTGGCCTTGCCTAGGCTTAGCTGCACAGGTGCCATGTGGTGCATCTGGCAAGAGCAGTGCAGGTGGCAGCAGTTTGCTGCACAAGGACATCACACCGCAATCTCTGAAATTGTCCTACCAGGGACCTTAGCTTCCTCTGTCAAAGGATCAGCAATGGTAGCAGTTGCAAGCTTGCACGCATGGCAACGCTTTCTCACAATGGGCTAAGAATGGAGAGCAGGGAGGGACTGGAAACTCGCAGCTCTTCATCTTTGGTTAAAGAGAGAGTTCATGTGACAGTTAATACAGCTCATTCCACGGTTCCACATTTGATCTCACTGATGGTAAGCCAAGGACTACAATAATGATCTATAAGTAGCCCCTCCTCCGTTAAGCAAAACCAATATTATGGGATGCTGTCAAATTGGGTGAGCTGTCTCTCCATCCACTCTCCTTATAAGGTTTCTAACTAATTAACACTCCAGTGAGCTCATCGCAGCACTTTGCCTAGGTCTCGAAAGCAACACGTTACCGTGCTTAAGGCTCATTGTAAAGAACCAAAAGATACCCATTCCATGCCAGAGAAATGAGGTGAGAGAATATTGATCTCTAAAGAAGACTCATCCTGCGTTTCATAACCATTTAAACAACAGTGGGTAGCAACAAAACATCAAGAAAACCCAAATGCACACAGCAGTTACCATGTCTTTTTAAATACACAGCTTTTTTTTTTTTTTTTTTTTGGTCCTTGGGGAACCGCCAAAGGTTTTCTCATCTATTTTATTCAGCAAAAAAATTGAGATGAGTGACCTAAGCGACAGTCCTACTGAGTCATAAATACGCAATTTTTGTTCTTCGAAAAGGACGCTGCATTGCCTAAGGCAACGTGTCTTTACAGCTTAGACATCAGTTATTCCAAAGTCCTCCTCTCTGGGGCATTGTTCAAAGGTGATCTCCCTCCCTGCCCCTCGTTTCACTTTTTTTTTTTTTTTTAAATCAGAACATTCCATTCTTAATGCAAAGCAATATACAGAACACTAGACCAACAAATCATAGGACTACATTTGCATTAAAGCAAAGGTGCTACTACTTCTTCCTGCTCCTGCACTGCAAGACATTTCTGAGTAAAATTGTTCCGGTTTGCCAGCTCCCTCTATGAAAGCTCTTGCATAAAATACATATGCATTGTAGTACAGTATTCTACTACGCAATTCAGTCAAATGACTGAAACAAAAAGCATTTCTGGCAGCCTGTTTTCGCCAAAAGCTTAGTGACTTTTAAGAATCACAGTACGTAGCTTTCATTCATCTTTAAAATTGCAGCTTTCCACAACTGGAAGCTTCTTCATTGTGGATTTCTAATTTCTCTCCATCCCTCAGTAGAGTTACATTCAAAATCTGACATGTAGGAACAGCAGGAAGGATCTTATATTATTCAACTACAACTACTGCTGCTTCTTCCTTTACTCCTTATTGAGGTTCCCAGAAACCATTACCACATCTGACAGGCTTATGCTGTGACTCTGATGTCACACACAAACTTTTTTTTTTTAATTAGCTGCCTGATATTAAGAAGATCATTGCTCCTGCTAACACATAGTAATGTAAATCAGAATATACTGCTACTTTAACAAAAGACTTGGGATCATAGAATCTCGCCTATGTCTAGATTTCTTTTTATCAGCTCAAAGAAAAAAAAAATTAATTTATGTCACATCATCTCTAATGACTGAATGAGCCACACTTGCAGAAAGAAGCAAAGGAGTTTAGGAAAAAACAAACCAAAAGCCACTAAGAGGCAAGTATCATCAGACATCAAGTTCTGCTCTAGTGACATCTACTTCCAAAGAGCCCTCCAGTGCTTCGGTGATATTCCAGATATTCCAGCACTGCAGGTGCTGCAGTGTTTTGTGAAAGTGAAACAACTCACATAGGACAGTACTAGGTCCAGCAAGACTGGCAGTCTTCCAAGCTCTCTTTTCACGCTGACAGCAAGGACTCTACTGCCTAATTCAAACGGCAGCCTGGACACAGGTCAGATACAAGCCTTGAAAGGGAAAATCGCTCCATTTACATCTTTTACCATTCGGATTCCTTAGAAAAGGAAACAAGTTCTGCAGAGGATGAGAGTCCTGGGGAGTAATTGCCTAGCAATCTGCCTTTTGATAAACAATAGCCTTCTGGGGTGTTCCTGATAAGGTTCAGGAAAGGCAACAGAGCTGGCCTGCTGCCCAAGAGAATGCACCTCTGCGCAGCGCCCTGGAGAACCCATGCAAAGGCCAGAAAATTCGGACTGCTCTGCAACAGTGCAGCCTCTTACAGTAATTGTTGCCTATGTTTTTTTCTTTTCTTCTTTAAATGTGAGGAAGATTATGTACCTTAACAGTAGAGTATACCTAGAGTTCCAATAAAAGACACAAGCAGGCACATCTGAGTAACTACTTGGAGCTAACTATAACATTCATAGAAAGAGAAAAAAAGTATGTCTAGTTTTATATATACATATATTCATATACATATATGAAATCACAAAGCTCACTTCACAGTAGGACCTGGCTGGCTTGTCGATGTATTAACACAAGCTCAAGAAACATCCTCATCTCGTGGATAAACACAAGCCTCAAAGGGACATCTTTGGACAGCAACATCTATCCCTTAATAAGCACTCAGAATTCTGGCTCAGCCACAAAGGCAAAACTACAGTAATCAACTCCAGAAAAAGCTTCCCATATGGGAGGAAAAACAGCTGCAAATCCAACACCACTGTCTTTAGCAAAGTAATTATACTTTTCATTCCACAGACAGATGCAATGCACAGCGATATTTTCAAAGGGAGAGGGGAGGAAAAAAAAAAAAAAAAAAATCAGTGAGAGAGACAAGAGCTGATTTCCTATTACTTTTCCTAAAGGCAAGAGGATTACAAGATCCATCTTCTTGCCCACCTTAGGAAGTGCAAATGAATCTACTGTTGAGACTATTTTTCAGTTCTTACTCAGGTCAGGAGAACAGATCTCCATGTTTTGGCACATCATGAATGAGCATAAAATCATGGATGGTGTTCCAAAGGCATCAGTGTAGCAGTCACTTCTGATCAATAATGCTAATGTGCAGAGGCAGAGTACTGAGTAAATGAGGTGTTGCTCTTCAGTGAATAGCATAGACCCTGAGAAGAAATCAACAATTTGGGGGTGCAGTATTCCTGTTAGCATCCCTGTGGCAAAGCAGGTCTGAGAAATTATTTAATTATTTAACTGGGGCTGGGGTGCGTGGGGGGGAGGAGGAACCAGAGCAGAAAAACATTTTGAATTTTCACCTCAATTTAATTTTTCAGAAAAATTCTGCTGATTTCTGTTTGTTGTCTTTTTTCAAGGAGCTCCATAAAGTGCCAGATCCATCCTTACACTATTCTATAGAACAGCGGTGCCCAAATTTTTGATCGTGAAACGCCATCAGTTAAAAAAAAAAAAAAAGAGTACATTTATTTCTTGATAAATTATCAGACATATAGTACTGAAGTACTATTATTTATTCCTGCACCTCAATAGATCATCTTGCATACCCCCTGGGGCACCCTCCCTTCCATTCTGGAGACCACTGCTTAGAATAGCAACTTGTAAATCTCAACATGGTTAACTGGACTTCCCCTATAGCACCACTTACGGTTGTGAGTGTGCCGTTTCATAGCGCTCGAAGGAGTGAGACAGATCGTGCATGTTGTTCATGTAACATTGTGTGCATAAGTCATAGTCAAAACACATTTTGCATTTCCACCGCATTCCCCGTATACCATGCTTCTTGCAACAGTCACAGATGATGTTAGGGTGACGGACACCTAGGAGAACAAAAGCAAACGAATGTAAGATCTACACAAAATCCAGAGAGACCAGGCTGACCATGCTCTTAGAATTACCTCAGCATGTTTTAAAGAGAAAAATAATGTACAGTATTGAAGATGCAATTACATAATATGAAGTGATATGTGTAATGTGAAGTATCCATTTCCTGGCTTAAGGAACTCTCATCCTAAAAGTCATGCCAGAATCTAGCAGAGTGACAAAGTCAGCAAAACGATTAGACCCACGGATAAAAAAGAAAGAGGAATGAAAAGCCTTTGCATAGAGGCAAACAGGAATTTCATTGCCATGAATTGGCTGAGCATCCACTGCTGCTCAACATCAGTCCACAGACAGTTGCAAAAGGCTTAACATTCCAGCTAGTATGTGAGGCAGGTGTTACATATACTAAAGGAGATGGGTTTACAGGGCTATTGTTTGTGCTTCTTGCCTGTGCTATACCTACCTATTTGTGCGTTATCATACAGAAGAAGGTCGTAAGCCCCTTGGAATCCGGTCCGATAATTAGTTCTGTTGCCTTGATCCCACTGCACGACCACAGTCTTATCTGGAGTAGTTGGGCTGCCTGTCCGACCAATCTCAACCACAGTCCCAACATTCCCTTCACCGCTGTCCTGGCTGCCCCACTTCCAGTCCACTCCACGAACTACCCGCATCCCAACCTGCATGCTGGCATAGGGGTCCACGTCCATTGATCTGCACAGCAACCCCTAAAGTTCTTCCACGTAAGGAGTCTTGGAGACAGGCAGTATCATCAGCAACACATTCAGCATCATCAGCAGCATGTTCAGCACACCTAAGAAGACAACATACAATTAAGCGATGCCACTCAACACATCACCGCAATAACTTTCATAGCAAGATGAGTGGATGCCATTTCAGCTCACACCCTTGGTACACAAACTCATGCTGAATTAGCAGGGCTAGCAGGTTTTCTACATTCCACTTCTCAAATGAAAAGAGCTCAGACCCCAACTTGAAGTATTTATCCCACTCTGCTGTAAACACTATCATAAGACATTCTGTGCAAAGGGATATTACTGAGGAACATCCTGACTATTTAGCTGAAATCTTAATTACAGTCCAGCTGCTGTTTTAAAAAATGACAGCTGCCTTTAGCAAGCAAATTGGAAGCCCATTTTCTTCATAGTATCATAGGTAAATTTAACTCCAACCCCATTTAAAAAAAAGATAATAAAAAAGAAAGGCAAGAAAGGTAATTTTTTCCCCAGAATTACCTGGCTACAGAAGAGGTCTGACCTGCTGAGTAGATAAATCTGTAATTTATTTAAAACAGGGATCCTCACAGCTTTAGCACAGATGGGAAGGAAACACAAACTAGCCAGACTTCCAAGGCACAGAAACATCTGCATAATATCCAAAAGACTTATGCCAGAGCACTGGGTATGAGAGAAGAGAACTGGGCAAGAAGTCTTTACAAAACACAAGAACACTAGCCCTTGACTTGAAATTCAGGAATATGTGCAACAGCTACCAGAGCCACAATGGCAACAGAAACAAAAAAGCACAGAAAACAGAGTTGAAAGAAATGACCTGGTAAACACCAGCAGCATGATTTTAGCAATAAAAAGTCAATACCAGTCTATTTTTGGGGAAGACTTTTCATATGCATTTTACCACATAACATTGCAGTGTTGAGTTTCACATGCCCAGAAAGTTAGTTTTGGTTTTGATTTTGATTTTGGGATACAGGAAGTTTTAAAGATGCATATGAAAGAAATGTTTGTCTGTTTTCCAAAAGTAATAGCAGTTTTATAAACAGTGACAATGTCAGAGAAATGTCAATCTTTCCTGCTATTTATCAATGCTAGCTACGGCAGGAATAGGGATGGGTTATTGCTTACCTGCAATAAGCACTGTAGATTTTGTGCTGGGATTAGAAAAAGCTTGGAATAGCCTTTCCAGCTGTTGCCATGACAATTGGTAAATGAGGTGAATACCACAGGGATGCAGCACATCCACGACTTTTAATTAAATCAAATAGATTGCCAAAGCCTCCTCACCTCTCTACCAGAACAAGACAGAGGAACGTGGCTTTCAGTATTTAGGGCCAAGCTGCTGCTTTAACTCCTGGAAAAATCTACTGTAGCATCCTTTTAACTTTGGGCATCCCTGGGCCTCTTTCTCTCAAGCTATCCATAACATCCGAAATTTTCTCAAAATTAAAAAAAAAAAAAAAAAACAAAAACCAACCAACAGAATGCCAAGGGCCAAATCTTGCAGATTCCAAAAATACAGCAAATCTTACCAAGTGCCGTGACACAGAGCCAGTTCAAACCAGGCTGACAAACCAGCTGACAAGCTAATAGGATGTGTCCTCAGACATGGCAGTAGGAGCAGCTTTGTGCCACGTGACATGTTGTTAACACTACTGCCTACCGATAAAGCAACCGAAACCACTGAGGCCTAAAAATAAACTCTTACTCCAGCCAAACATCTCCTTTTAAATTCAGGGAGGAGTAGCTTGATGCAAAATCAAGTTTCTAGCATGCAGAAAGAGCCTTATTTCTGTTCAGCTTTAGCACTTCTCTTGCTTCAGACTTTTCCTGCTATGCATCACAGTGACATCCAAACACCAGTCACATGAGAGCAACATCAAAACCAAATGTCCTTGTGAACTTTAGAACGTTGTCATCTTTCGTTCTAATCACCACTAAAAGATGCCTTGGGCAACACTTTCATTTAGAGTTCCTTTGTGGAGGTGGACGTAACATTGCTGTTTAAGGTGTACCAGTGTTTACTGTCTTTGTGAAACCAGAAATTATCAAAAAGAAAGAATATCCTATCTAGAAAGCATTGTGGAGCCTCATGAGATATGTACAACCCCTCCTTCCTCCAGATCAGCGGTGAATAAAATGGACATTTTACTGCTTTAACTAAGAGACAGAACTGCTTTTTTAAAAGGCTGCTATCAACCAGTCAAGACAGTTAAACCCACTGCAGAGAAAACAAATGGAAACATCCAACAATACAAAGGTACAAGAGAAGCACAGTCCAATTATTGCTACATGGCTCTTCCTTAAAAACAACCACCCCTCCTGTTTTATCCAAGTGAACTGGTGGAAGGTGGGTGAAGGTAATAACAGTGGTAAAAGGAACTGCATGCTTAGAGAAGGAAACAACAAATACCATAGGGTTTTTTTAGATGGGGATGGAGTGCCACTCCCAACTTTAAGCGTTTTATGGTATTTCAGTGGACCTTTTCCTTCTCCTCAGGAATGAAACATCACAGGCTTCAGAACTCTCAGCGTTTCAAGGAACACAATGCCCCTTCCAAAAATTATTCATCATAAAAGAATATTCCAGGCTGTGACACAAACCCATAAAATTTAAGTCACCGCAATATAAAGGAGAACAATCCCTTGCTACCTGAAAACAGCAGAGCAGGCTAGCACACTATGTATCGTGACACATGCTTAACAGAACAGTCAAACAGCAGAGTACGAACCTAATGTCGTCAACTGCCTTGGGCCGAGAAATGTGTGACCTACATAGAGGCAAACCCACGCTTTCTCTGTGCACCTTCCCGCTACATTTCTGACACAGATGCAACAGAGATCCCTTCTTCAAACTGCCAGTGAAATACACAAGCTACATGAAGACACTTCGTAGAAAGAGTCCCTGGAGAAACGCATCATTTCACTGCACTGTGAATTTACTTATGGATGCAATAGGACATGCCCACATCAGGCGTCTCGTCACAGAACTGCCAACAGACAGCAATCTCTGTCAGTGTCACAGGTACTGAGTTGCAAGGACAAAAATCCATCTAATCAGTAGCCCATAATAAGCTGGATCCAGATGGGAACAGACTTTTACTGCTGCCACAGGCATCAAGTCTCCCTTGGTTCTGCAGATCCCTACGACTCACAAAGGAGCTACACACGTGCTCATTCCACAGCTGGAGGAAGCTATTGTAACTCAACTGTACACTTGTGATGCTGAATACTAGTTAATGGAGTTGTCTGTGCTGCAATAGCCTTCATGCAATCCCTTGCTCACTGCTCTGAAGGCTGTCTTACTGGAAAATGGAGTATTCACACTCAAGAAGGCACCAAATGTATTCTGCATTCCCATCTAATCTGCAGGGGTGAGGCATAACAACAGTAAAGAACCATTCAAAATCTTTACGAGATGAATTACAACGCTCAAGCAGTCTGAACCTTGCCAGAGATCAGTATTATTTACTTCCTAAGTGGAAATGTTTCACTCATTAAAGCAAATACTCCTCCCCTTGATGCTGTCTGGGTCATAACTATTCCATGAAGAGATAGGTATAGCTACCAGAAATGATTCACAGAATAAATACCAGTTTCCTATGGGAGTTTAAAATAACTATGAACAAACAATCTATCATAAGACATGGGCATACTTCTGAATCCTGACTTAACATTCTGACCTCATCTATTGTGACACAGGAAAGAACAGTCCAGGTGTGTTCTATGAGTCCATTCTTAGGAAATCCCAGTAATACTTAACTGGAAGAAAGGGAAAATGCATTAGTGCCTTCAGTCTGCGACATTTTGGTTGCAATAATTGTTGCAACTTTCTGCCAATATTCAAACCCCACTGTTGTTAGCAGGTGCTCTAGAGGCGACTTAACATCCATTCCACGAGAGGCAAAGGTTGCTGCTGTATTGGGTACACAGCAAACAGAACCCAACAGTGGTGTAAGCAGATTGACAAAATCAGTGCATGTTAACCGTTTACCATGCTGTTCAAATAACTGGATAACCAAGAGGAAGATGCAAGTCATTTTGTTTCGTTTTGTGGGGCTTCTAAGGCAGCTTTTTTTTTTTTTCCTTTACACATATTTTGCAGTTTGAATTGTCTCTTTGGGTGAATTACTCCATGCTGGAAAGATTTGCCTATCCTAAGAATGCTTCCTTAAGTGCTCTGGCTACAGCAAATGCAAATAATGCACTTTTGCAAAAGAGCAGCACAAGCTTGCAAAGCTCAGACTTTGATATTCCGCTAAAGTCTCTAGTTCCTGAACAGTTCCTTAAGAATGCACATGCAGATGGCTGCAGCAGAACTTTTATGACAGGGTCTTTTCCACAGCAGCTCAGTTGAGCCTGAAATGCCCAGCTTTCCCAACTGTTAATTCATAAACCCCCAAAGAAGTCATTATTATGCTAAGCATTTTGGAAAATAACTTCACCCCCATCTCTTACTATTTTCATTTGCTTTGACTCTTCCTTCTCCTCAGGTACAGTCTGTTATTCTGGATATTACACCTCTAATATTAAACTGGAGATCTGCAGCATCCAACACCTACCAAAGAGCTCACGCCATCTTACTCACTTTCATCTTCTTGCTCCTAGGTGCTTTTCCAAGGAATACAAAGCACACGCAAGCTACAACCCCCTAAAACCGATATAACAACTCGATCCTTTGGACCCAGCCCAGGTGCGTTGGAGCAGGGGAAGCCCTGCTCCCAGCAGAGACACCGATCAGGCAGGAGATTCCCGGGAGACCCGTCGCTGCGCCAGAGCCCAAGTGAGCCGGAGCAACGGGCCTCCT